>NC_139643.1:10352148-10589648 GCF_964638095.1 Poromitra crassiceps
CAGTAACGTGTTACTGCCCAACACTGCTAATGTCCAGTAACGTGTTACTGCCCAACACTGCTAATGTCCAGTAACGTGTTACTGCCCAACACTGCTCACGTCCAGTAATGTGTTACTGCCCAACACTGCTCACGTCCAGTAATGTGTTACTGCCCAACACTGCTAACGTCCAGTAACGTGTTACTGCCCAACACTGCTAATGTCCAGTAACGTGTTACTGCCCAACACTGCTCACGTCCAGTAATGTGTTACTGCCCAACACTGCTCACGTCCAGTAATGTGTTACTGCCCAACACTGCTCACGTCCAGTAACGTGTTACTGCCCAACACTGCTAACGTCCAGTAACGTGTTACTGCCCAACACTGCTCACGTCCAGTAACGTGTTACTGCCCAACACTGCTCACGTCCAGTAATGTGTTACTGCCCAACACTGCTCACGTCCAGTAACGTGTTACTGCCCAACACTGCTCACGTCCAGTAACGTGTTACTGCCCAACACTGCTAACGTCCAGTAACGTGTTACTGCCCAACACTGCTAATGTCCAGTAACGTGTTACTGCCCAACACTGTTCACGTCCAGTAATGTGTTACTGCCCAACACTGCTCACGTCCAGTAATGTGTTACTGCCCAACACTGCTCACGTCCAGTAAAGTGTTACTGCCCAACACTGCTCACGTCCAGTAAAGTGTTACTGCCCAACACTGCTAACGTCCAGTAAAGTGTTACTGCCCAACACTGCTCACGTCCAGTAATGTGTTACTGCTCAACACTGCTAACGTCCAGTAACGTGTTACTGCCCAACACTGCTCACGTCCAGTAACGTGTTACTGCCCAACACTGCTAATGTCCAGTAACGTGTTACTGCCCAACACTGCTCACGTCCAGTAACGTGTTACTGCCCAACACTGCTAACTAGGGCTGTGGCGATTCACTTATCTCCCGATTCGATACTATCACGATTCTTGGGTGCCGATTCGATTTATATTGCGATTCTTAAGTATTGCGATTCTACGATTATTGCGATTCGATATTACGATTTATTGCGATTTTTGTTTCTTTTTTTCTTTTCTTTTTTCAGTTTGTTTGCTTTTTTACACTAGATTAGAACATGGGAAAAGTTGAATCATACACTAGAGACTGTATATTATATATCATGAGTAGGGCTGGGCGATATAGTTAAAAACAGGGGCGGACTGGGATCATAATTCAGGCCGGGCATTAGATACCAAGCAGGCCAGGCCGATATGGGCCAACGCGCGTGAAATTTGGGCTGTTTGAAGCCAGATTTGGGCCGTTTGAAGTCCAATTTGACAATGAGATGCACCCACTTTAACCCTGAAGTGTAATTATTACTTCAGACTAACTAATAAAGTAATAAAACCCCTAGTAAACCAGTAGGCGGCGCCTGGCCTGCTGTTCAGTGAGTGGCCTGACTGCAAGCACCCAAAAAAAAAAATATATATATATATACCGTATATATATTTTTTTTATTTGCGATTATCGATTCTGGAATAAAAGATCGATCCAAAAAATCGTGACATTAAAAATCGCGATACTTAGGTGAATCGATTTTTTCCCCCACCCCTACTGCTAACGTCCAGTAAAGTGTTACTGCCCAACACTGCTCACGTCCAGTAACGTGTTACTGCCCAACACTGCTAATGTCCAGTAACGTGTTACTGCCCAACACTGCTCACGTCCAGTAACGTGTTACTGCTCAACACTGCTCATGTCCGTCATCTTGTCAGACGCAAGCGGATATGGTAGAAATAGAACAGATGCTTATTTTATTTGATCTCCTACGTGGGTGTGAGTCTGTTCCGGCAGCCGGACCGCATTTGATGGACATTGCTTTTTCTTCTTTTGTGTAGTTTTATGTTGCATTACTGCGTGTACTTCTGGATTCATCCATCTACTGTTCCCCTACATCTCTGCTCTACGCTGAAAAGCTCGACCTCCCTCCCACGCAGGAGTGGAAGTCTGGACTCTGGTGGACATTGCGCTTTAAACCAGTGTTTTTAAGTGGAATTTAACATAAACGCTCATCATCATCATTAAAATTGCCTAATTTTCATTGTGACATCATCAGTGACATCATATTAGTACAGCACTTTTTGAAAGAAACGTGAAATTTCTCACATAGTGAGGGAATACCATAAGGTTTATTTGTGTGGAGGAAGTAAGATTTGACCAAAATTCCAAGATGGCCACCATTTCTCCGGGTCTAATGTACAAATGTGCTTATAACAATTGTGCATTTTTTCAAAGAAGCATGACATTTCTCACATGGTGAGTGAATACCATAAGGTTTATTGTCAGATGTGGAGGGAAGTCAGATTTGACCTAAAATCCAAGATGGCCACCATTTCTCCGAGTCTAATGTACAAATGTGCTTATACATTTTTTTTCACTTTTTCAAGCCTCACTATAGCAAATGAGCGAAACTCCTGAAAAAGTGGCGTATCCCTTTAAACCGGTTTGATTTCATGCCAACCGGCTGAACCGACATGTATCATCAGTATGCCAGGTTCTGGCAAATTAAACGTACTAATCAGTCCCTCCAGGAAATTGCGATTTTGCGATCGCAATAATTAATGCAAATTCAACCAAACTCGTTGGCTTGCGTGGGCTTGCAATTTTTCAAAATTCCCGCGATTTCGCCGCAAAAAGTTAGTAAAATGCTGCATTTTTACCTGGGTTTGAGATATGTGTGCGCTGTCATCTTACCTGGTTGCTGTGGGAATGAGGGACAACAATAGGAAGTGACGAGAGTATGAGACGTAACGTAACACGTCATCGCATTGAGATGAGGAGGGCAAACCTCTCACATTTGCCAACAAAAATAACCGCAAAACAATTTCCAAATGTTTTGCATGAAAGTGGAGGCAAACTATTTTGCAGTCCGTGCCACACTGTCGTGAAGAAACACAAACGGAAATCGTCACTGGACAGCCACTTTGCTAGCGCGAAGCATTTGAGACTGCTCTCACTACCCCAGCATCGCCATAAAAGACAAATCACACTCACCAAAGCAGCTACATCAAAATCAGTGGCGAGTGCTGAGAGAATCGAGGTGAGTAGCCTACAAAATTGAAGCTGGTCAGACAATGAAAGAGTTGATAGTTTAGTAAAAACAGAGTGAGACACAGAAGCGACTGTCTCACAGTCTCACTATGTGTGTGTGTGTGTATCTCCAACACACACACACACACACACACACACACACACACACAGGTGGCATATTTAGCTTAGGGTCTAGTAGTTTGAATATTTAACAAGGAACAGGGATGAGGAGGACAGGGAAGTCATGAAGAGGAAATAAGGATAAGAGGAAATAAAGCACAAAGCAAAAAGTATGAGAAAAGGCAAAGTGATAATAGCATTATTGAGGATGAGGAAGAAAGGAGAAGAGAAACGATGAAGGGAGGAAAAGAAAAAATGGAATTAAAAAATAAAATCGCAATTCTTTCCGCAACTCCGCAATTTTTGCCAGTTCCCGCAATTTTACCGCAGAAAAATCACATAAAATGTCGCAAATTGCATCGCACATTTTGGGAGGGGGAGATACGTACAGCTTCTTGAGTTTTGGGGTGGAGATTAAATAATAACATAACGTTCACAAGCAGGCACGTGCTCACTAACGTTACCTGAACACTAGTTTGGTGGTGGCCTGATACAGCTCCATAAACTCGGGGAGGCAGGCAGGCGGGGCTAGCTGCTTGCGCTTGGAGAAGTATTCTGCCTGCATGTCTGTGAGGGGCAACCGCAACAGACCCCAAGACCGGGCGGAGCAAAATGCAGGTTGTGTTGTGGCAAAGCGTTCAATATTTTGGATATAAGACAAGTCGCTGCATTAACGAGCCACGCGCAAAGGTGGCGAACATCAAAGTGTTGCTGCTCGCCAAGCTAACGTTACTGCAACTCTCATCACCGCTGGCCTGGTACAGCGAGGCAACTGCTATCTTTATATCGAGCAGCACATCTCTCTCGCCGGCTACCAAGCAGGCGGCAATAACCAACGCTGTAACGAACTGTGGAGGTAACATTAAGGCAACGCAACGTTGGGCGCTAATTATCATTATTCTTTCACTCGTTCAAAGATGCCAGCCTGCTATGTTAAAAGTGTGTGTGTGTGTGTGTGTGTGTGTGTGTGTGTGTGTGTGTGTGTGTGTGTGTGTGTGTGTGCGGGTGTGTGTGCGGGTGTGTGTGCGCAAAATAAAACCGAATTGATATTATGTCCAGCTAGAAAACGATACAAAATAAGATACAAAGATGCAAGTTACAATGAATGAATGACAAAAGGAAAAACTACAGTATATGACAGATGAAACATTACCAATCTAGCTGTTTTAGTGAAACAAGTCTTACATGAGACCTTGATTATTTTTGCATTGCTAAATGTCAAGTTGCATGAAAATAATTTTTCATGCAATTTGCAACCTGCAACTTAGTTGCCTGAAAGTTTCACCGTGTAAAGCCAGCCTTAGAGTACTAACTGACCATGTTAGTTTTTCAATTATTGTAATTTGTTCATAGTGAAATTTTAAGTTTAGAATGTCGTACTCATTACTCACGTTTTCATGTATACACGAGAAAATGTTTGGTCATGGAAATTTGATTAAAAGTCATGGAAATGTCATGGAAATTCATTGGTCAAAATGTGTATGAACCCTGTGAAATATAAATGGGACAGTACACTGAACTGACTGAAGCAGTCACAACTCACCTGGCTAAAGATATGGTGTCCTTCAAAACAGTGGATTTAGTTTTTTTTTAATCCATGGTCCTGACACTGGGCCGTCAATATGATCCACCAGGTGAAAGTTTGTTACACCTTTCAGTCATTCTGCTTCTTCTTTTTATTTGTGTTATTGGTGATTTGCAAACCAGCTTAAGCCTTAGAGGTGCATTATCACCACCAAGTGGACTGGAGCCGCACTACAGTCATTTATCGGCTCCACTCACGAGCGCTAGTCAAGTCTGACACCTAGTTGTAAAATTCATTATACCGGTTAGATGCGGTTTAATGTTTAATATCAATTTTATTTTTTTTAGTTTTTTTTACACCACTCGTACGAATACCACTATTACTGCTACTATGGCTCGGACCAGTCATCGCTGCTTGGGGCTATATTATAATTATTGCTATTAAAATGTTATTTTCTTATTGTCATTTGTTCTTATCTTTCTCATTGTTGTTGTTATTGTTATCTTTCTCATTGTTATTGTTGTCACGATCGTTGTTGTTTTTGCTGCAGGGCTTCGTCCCTGGCCTGTTGGGAACGTCCCAGGCGGCGCTGCAGTTTATGACCTATGAGGCTCTGAAGAGAAACAACAACCAGTACAAGAACCTGCCCACAGACGCCCTGCTGGTCAGAACACACACACACACGCACACATGCACTGATGCACACACATGCACACACACCTTAGGTGTGTCTGTGTCATCACTGATGACATCACTCATGCATAGAAATGATAATGTCAACATCTCAAGTTCCCGCAGTTGCACCAGTCCTACTTATCCACCTTATTTCTGAATGCCCCACTGTAAAAAAAATAATTGTGGGTACAAGGTCCGGTTTAACGTGACTTATTGTTGCAGCTTGCCATTTCCTTTGTTATACTCGGCTGCAGACCCGAATTATAAACCGGAAACTGGAGTACGTTATAAAAGTTATAAATATAGTCACGGTATAAACAACTAACCAACGCTCGGGGTCCGTATGGAAACAGTGTTACTCGAAATGGTTAAAAGTTAAATCAATTTGGTCATTCAGTGGCGTTTTACTGCCATGTAAAGTAACTATTACGCTAGCCGCTAGCATTAGCCACAGTAGCCGACTACCCACAATACATTACGTTATCCCAGCACCCGAACGACACGGCTGTAGAGCAGAATGGCTCTGCTGTAAAATCCTCAGACGTTTTTTTTGTCAAGTTAAAACAGTCTATTACACCGGAAGCGGAAGAAGCACCCATCAGGCATCATATCATGGCAGCTAGAAATAAGGTGGATAGCTTCTGCAGGGAAGGAGCGATGTCCCAATGTCTATGACATCATGAGCATCTGTCATAAATCACAGATGACATCACAATTGTTCGAGAGACATCACTGATCAATGTCTATGACATCATCAGTGGGTTTGACATCATCGCTCAGCACTGGCCGCCACTTGACAATGATGACGTCATGTCATGAGCTGTGATTGGTCTAGGTAAGATGATGTCATAGCAGTGTGAGCTGTCATTGGTCTACGTAAATATGGCTACCCCCATCGAAGTACACTGGTACAATTTGTCACTATGCAAAAATGCGTTGATGCCTGTTAATTCAATGGTGCACATGCAATATACTGTATCCAAGCGTGTCCTGTGTTAACCTGACCAATCCAACCGATAAAAGGAACAAGTCTAGCCAATCAGAGGCAGAGGAGGGCGGGTCATCATGACCTCACCTTCAACTCTTAGTAGTGGGCGTGTAAGCAGTTTCCCCCCCTTGCCAAGTGTGACACAGTACGTGCACAGTCGGCTTATAGAATTTCCATATTGCCGTAAATTCCCTGCTCCAACCATGTTTCACTAGGCTCTTTCACACCGGCCTTGAAAGCCGAAAAATGCACGGAAAATAGGATTCGCGCCTCCGATGTGAAAGTCGTGAACGCGCTTTGGTGGATAATTGTTTTACGCCTTTTGTCCCGCCACGGTAGGTAGTAACAGCACCGGGTTACCTGGCAACCCGGCTCCATTTGAAAGCGTCGTCGCAGCGAGCCAGAAAAGGTGCGAATGGTCAGCTCATTCAGAAAAAAATTACAGGGGAAATCACCTCATGTTTGTTCCTCTGCCATAAGTCCAGCTCACCTCACTAACACCATTCAATACCCTTATCCCCTCAGTAACCTAACCCCTCTGATTCCCATCACTGTCGACTTTAAACTTTCTTTTCCTGTTCAGACTATTTCCCGCCCCCGCCATCCTCCTATTTTTCATCACTGCACCGATATGTTTCCTGTCAACAAGGGAATAAACAAAAACAACCTCCTAACCATTGTCCCCACCCTCACTCCCCCCCAGCCCTACAACAACTTCAATATAACAGGAGGACTATGGAACTGTCAGTCAGCCGTCAACAAAACTGAAATAATTTCCGCCCATGCTCTCTCTCAATCCCTCCACTTCCTTGCCCTCACTGAAACTTGGATATTACCAGAAAACACTGCCACTCCTGCTGCTCTCTCTTCGGCCTTTAGTTTCTCTCACACACCTAGGACCTCCGGGAGAGGCGGTGGCACGGGTCTCCTCATTTCTTCTGAATGGTCATACACAGTTTCACCTCCCTCACACCTTTCCATCTCCTCCTTTGAATCCCACTCTGTCACTGTTTCCCTACCTACCAAACTCACCATCATCACTATCTACCGCCCGCCTGGACAGCTCGGTTCGTTCGTGGAGGAAATGGATACTCTCCTCTCCCTCTACCCCGAGGACGGCTCCCCCCTCATACTTGTTGGCGATTTTAATGTCCAGGCGGCAACTCTGCATTCTCCCTCCTTCATTAACTTCTTTGCATCCTTTGACCTCTCCCTCTCTCCTTCTCCCCCCACTCACAATGCTGGAAACCTGCTCAATCTCATTTTCACCCGCTCCTGCCGTACCTCCACCCTCTCTGTTACCCCCCTCCCTGTATCAGATCACTACTTCATTACGTTCTCCCTCCCTATCTCCCTTCCCACCGTCCATCCATCTCCGACTCATTCTATTACCACCCGTCCCAACCTTCAGACTCTCCCACCTACGTCCCTCTCCTCTGCTGCCCTCTCTCTCCTTCCCTCTCCTGCTCAATTCTCTCTCCTATCCACGGATGATGCCTCCAACACCCTCCTATCCTCTCTCTCCTCTGCCCTTGATTCACTCTGTCCACTCATCACTAAACCTGCCCGGCCCTCTCCCCCCGCTCCATGGCTCACTGAACCTCTCCGCACCCACCGCTCAGAACTTCGTGCTGCAGAAAGAACTTGGAAAAAGTCTCTCAACCCCCACGATCTCACAACTTATCAACATATCCTCTCCAATTTCACCTCTGCTGTTTCTACTTCAAAAACCTCCTTTTTCACTTCTTTAATCCAATCCTCCGCCTCCAACCCCAGCAAACTATTCTCCACCTTCTCTTCCCTCCTTAACCCCCCGCCCCCTCCCCCTCCCTCTGTCATTTCTGCCGATGACTTTCTATCTCACTTCACCAAGAAGGTTTACGACATCAGTTCCTCCTTCCCCTCACTCATCTCTCCTATCTCCAATCCAGTTCATCCACCCCCTACTCCCGGTCTGTCCACCTTCTCCCCCCTTTCCCCTGAAGATGTATTTCAACTCATCACTTCCAACCGCGCCACCTCCTGCCCCCTGGACCCGATCCCTTCCGCCCTCCTACAGTCCATCTCCCCTGACCTATCCCCATTCCTCACCACATTCATTAACTCCTCTCTTTCCTCTGGTCGATTCCCAACCATGTTAAAGACTGCCATTGTAAAACCTTTACTTAAAAAACCATCCCTCGACCCTACTGCCATCTACACCTACCGTCCTGTCTCTCTCCTCTCTTTCCTCTCCAAAACCATCGAACGTGCCGTCTCCAGTCAACTTTCCACTTATCTCTCCCATCACAATCTGTCTGACCCTCTCCAATCTGGTTTCAAACCCGCTCACTCAACCGAAACTGCTCTTCTCGCTGTCACTGAGGCACTTCACTCCGCCATGGCTTCATCCCTCTCCTCTGTTCTCATACTCCTGGATCTATCTGCTGCTTTCGACACTGTTAACCACCAAATCCTTCTTTCCACCCTTTCTGACTTGGGTGTCACCGGGTCTGCACTGTCCTGGTTCTCCTCCTATCTTTCCGATCGCTCCTACAGGGTTTCTTGGAGAGGCTCCCTTTCTACTCCTTGCACCCTTTCCACTGGTGTTTCTCAGGGTTCTGTTCTAGGTCCTTTCCTGTTCCTCCTCTACATGGGTTCACTTGGTCACGTCATTTCATCTCACGGTTTTTCCTATCACTCCTATGCCGACGACACACAGCTTTACCTTTCCTTCCCCCCCTCTGATACTTCAATTGGGTCACGGATCTCTGCCTGCCTGAAAGACGTTGGTGTCTGGATGGCGGATCACCACCTCAAACTCAACCCTGGAAAAACCGAGATCATCTTCCTCCCTGCCAAAGAATCCCCCCTGACTGACCTCTCCATATCCATTGACAACCACACCGTAACTCCATCTCAAACAGCTAAAAACCTGGGAGTGATCCTTGACCACCAACTCACCTTCTCTGCCTACATTGCCGCAAAAGCACGCTCCTGCCGGTTCTCCCTATTCAATATTCGTAAGATACGCCCATTTCTCACCAGAGAAGCAACACAAATTCTGGTACAGGCACTGGTATTGTCACGCATTGACTACTGCAACGTCCTTTTGGCAGGCCTCCCTGCCTCTGAAATACTTCCTCTTCAGCTCATTCAGAACACAGCAGCCCGTCTGGTCTACAATTTACCTAGATTTTCCCATGTCACCCCCCTTTTTCCGAGAGCTTCACTGGCTTCCCATCCTAGCACGCATCAAATTCAAAACTCTGGCACTAGCTTTCAAGGCCGTTCACCAAACAGCCCCCTCGTACTTACAGTCTATGGTCACTTTTCAAACCTCTCACCGCCCACTCCGCCCCTCCACTAGTGCAGGACGTCTCGCCCCTCCCCTGCTACGTGGGCTCAGAAGCCGCTCTCGGTCCAGACTTTTCTCCTACCTGGCCCCAAAATGGTGGAATGAACTTCCCCCGGACATCAGGACTGCTGCATCACTCCCCATTTTCCGCAGAAAACTTAAAACTCATCTCTTCAGACTTTATACTGACTCTTCCTGAATTCCCTCCCTTCCCTCTGCCTGCTTTCCATGTGTTTTTAATTGAATTTTCTGTTTCTTATATGATTGCTCCTTTAACTGTTCTCACCTTTAATCTCCCCTTTTATATTGGCTTCTCATATTTTTACTACTGTCTTTCTATTTGATCTATTAACACATTCAGTGCCACAGCGCTTCAGTAAAATTGTCTGGAGCCTGTGCCAGATTCACTTCCATTCAGTTGAAAACAGCTATAGAATTTTTTCTATTATGGCTATATTAACGGGGCTGGACTTTAATGAAAGATTGAACACTCCTGCTTCTTCCAAAGAAGAAATTTTGTTTCTAGACAGTTCCATTATGAAATTACAGCCTCTCAAAAAAGTGCACTTTCAATGGTTTTCTGTCGTTTTTTTTAACTTTCCAAGTTATAGGCCCTTTTATGAATACCTTTTGCACTCTAATTTCGACCACATTCACTGACTCTGGCTGGTGTTTTCTGATGTGGTGGCGTGTGGTGTGGTTTCTGTGAAGCCTGTGTGACACACACACCTCTCCCCCCCCCCCCCCCCCCTCCCTCCCCCCCTCTCCCCTCTCCACCTCTGAGCTGCGGGCTCCTCCCACACGCACAGTTTGTTTTCTCGTTTTTGCCCCGGACAGATCCCAGCGCGCATCATTTCCTTGATGGGCAAACGCGACTGAACGAAAAGGCATGGCCGTTCGGCTTCGGATGCTGCCTTTCTAGGAAATCGTGTGGAGATAGATAGAAGCATAAGAGCTCAGTTGTGAGCGCGGATGCAGCCGAGCCCACTCTCCGCTGTAGGCAGAGCAATATATACGGCGCTGGCAGAAAGCATGCATCGGTTTCCACTTTCTCCGCTGTCTCCTGTACAAAGTAAAGGATCTGAGGTGGGTGGAGCAGCTCCTGTGACGATGTTTAAGGTGGCGCCGTGTGATCCCTTGAAGGGATTCATGCTCACTGGCTAGGTACGACCTTAAACAGCAGAATTATGGAATAATATGAATTATGATTTTAGGACGTCCACAGACGTCCTTGGCACTCCTCGTTACTTTTTTTTAGGACGTCCACAGACGTCCTTGGCACTGAATGTGTTAATGTTATTGTGTGCTGTATATGATCATGATGTAAGTCGCTTTGGATAAAGGCGTCTGCTAAATACCAGTAAAGTAAAGTAAAGTAAAGTAAAGTATCAAGAAAGTGCAGGAGTGAAAGTAAAAAAAGTAGCCTATACAATCATGACTGCAGGGGCGCCAGGAGGAATGCTCCGTGCGGTTAGGCTTTATGCTCAAACGATGTTGACATTAGTAGGTAAAATTAACGGATATAATAATACGCTTCAGAGGGCTATAGCTGTCTGTGGCGAGTTGGTCTGAGGATATTCCCTCTCGAAATCAGCTCTGTGCATTCCCTTACAAAAACTACTAACATTAAGTAGTCATGTGCATTTATAGCCTATACTATTCCTATTCCCCCGACGAACGTGCAGACTGCAGCTGTTTGATATGCGGGCGGTCATGTATCATTCCAATTTTAGTACAGCCTACTCAATTGGAACGATACGAGAAGACTGGCGTGCGGTCGTGTATCGTTCCAATTTTAGTAGGACACCATATCGATCTGCCCGCCCACCATGTGAGTGCACCTATCCTCCCTGCTCAGCGGACTAGGAGAAGGAGGGAAGTCTTGTTGTTGAATGAATTCGTTCATCATACAGTAGCCTAGGCTACACTAACCTATGAAAATATTCATTTGGGCTAGGAGGAGCAGGAAATCCCTCCGCTCGCCTTTCAATCCGGGAGCAGGGGATTTCACCTGAAAGTACACCACAGCACGGGAATGTGGCCGTGCTGCTTGGTTCTGTGTGAAAGCAATTTCTGTGGCGAGGGTGCGGGCTTTGCGGGACTCCTAAACTACAATTTTTGCGCGATCTGTGTGTGAAAGAGCCTACTGACCGGTCAATCAAAATCAAAAAGTCCTCCGTGCCGCGCGCAGTCCGGCAATTACCAGATAACGGAAACCCAGCCAGGGATGTTGTTTGCAGGAGAAAACACAGCTACACATGAAATATCTTAAACATGACAAAACTGACTGGAAGGTAAGGGGGGAAGTACATTGCTACATTGTTCTATTGTGAGACACTAATATAGAGCCAAAGTCACACCCACTTCGGGTCTCATGATTTTGGTCCGGTTCTATGGTTTCTCCTCATTCTAAATATAGCTGAATTGTTTGGTTTGACCAAGTAAAACTATTTGTATAAGCATTTTAATGGAAATGTAATGGAAGAAAGAATGGTGGACGAATGGCTCTGGTGCGTATGCATAAACCGCACGTGTGTAACTTTGGCTTATTTAATGTCCCTTCTAAGCTAAGATACAAGGGGTGGAACTATACTATACGGTGTAAGTCTGATTGAGATGTGCCTACAGATTGTTGACATCTATTAGATTCTACTATAATGGTCACATGTAATAAATAAGAACATTTTCTCTAATGATGATGATGATGATGATGATGATGGTATTTCCTCCCATCAGTCTCCATGGGAATACATCGTCATGGCAGCCGTCTCTAAGATCATGGCCGTGGCGATGACCTATCCGTACCAGGTGGTGCGAGCTCGTCTGCAGGACCATCACAACAGCTACACAGGCCTGGGCGACGTCATCACACGCACCTGGAGGTAGGTAGGTGTGTGTGTGTGTGTGTGTGTGTGTGTGTGTGTGTGTGTGTGTGTGTGTGTGTGTGTGTGTGTGTGTGTGTGAGATTTCACACCTTTTCACATCAAAAGTTCATTTTTCAAGATTTCATTGATAACAGTAATGTACAGTTTGCCAACGTCACCTTGTACTATCAAATTTCTACCCCATTTCAACCAATCATATCACGACATGCAGCTGTCAATCAAATCTTCATTTCAGGATAATTTTCTCTTCCAAATGAAGTAGAAAATGGCGCCTAGTGCCTGTCATCTGGCAGAATTCCTATCCCATAAACTAACTACTAACTTAGCCAATTGTTAGAAACATAAACAAAAAACAAAAACTATAATCTCTAAGAATGCAAAGAAATGTAACTGGCTCGTTAAAACGCACATTCCAGGGATATCGTATCGTTACAGCAGTGATAATGGTGCGCGCATCCGAGAGCTTGGTTGTCAGGGGTTGCACTTCGGAGATTCCAGGCCGACGTGCTGCACTCTCCGCTCGGCAACACGAAGGCAGCTGGCTGCCTGCGGCTCGCTGAGCTCCACTCCTCCCGTCAAAAGGCTCTTCCCGAGGGGAGCGCCACAACACACTGAATCCCACTCGATTTGGAGGCGGAACACGCCAGGATTGGCCAAAGCCCAATCCAGTCCCCAGAATTGTCAAATAAAATCATCGACATGACACTATGACCCGCCTCTCAACCTGTCATCTTAGACAAACTATGTTTTCAGTCTGCAACAGACTCATTATGCACGTGACGAACAGGTTCAGTTCGACTTTAAGTCACACACACTAGTGACTTGAGGTTAGGGACTTTTTAACTTTTTTTTGGTGTGCATTAACATTAACTCATTGAGTGCCAGCCACTTTTGGAGAACGGACGCTCCCAGTGCCAGAGTTTCAGAGCGTTTTCAGTGATTTCTCGAGGCCCACAGAATATTGTGTGATATTACTATGTAAACACCGAACACGCAAAAAGAACAAGGAGACTCTATTGTATCATCAGCAAAAAAAAGTTTATTGATACCATTTTCCGTTCTTTAGTTATCAGCCGGAGAAGATAGGTCAAACACAGCAAAAACATGCATTTCTATCTAGAAGCTGAGATATTCAGCCTTTTGTGAAATGCAGCATTTCAAGCACATTCACTGACTCTAGCTAATATTTTCTGATGTAGTGACCTGGTGTAGTTCTGTGGAGCCTGCATGCCCCACCCCCCTCTCCCCCACTCAGCTGCAAACTCCTCCCCACACGCACCCAGTCTATTTTCGGAGCCTCCGTTTTTGCGGGCGGTACGGCTCACAGCGGCTCACAGCGCGACAGCGCTGCGACAGCTCACAGCGCGACAAGGAAATGCCAAACGGGACTGCAGGTAAAGGTTTGGCCCTTCGGCGTCGGGTGCTGCCTTTCTGGTGGGTAATCGTGTGGAGAAACTATATGCAGACAGACAGACAGAGGCAGAGGAGCTCAGTTGTGTGCGCGGATTGATTGCTGTTGGCAGGCACCGTCAAGCAGCAGCCAGAGCAATCTACATGGCTCTGGGCTGCAGCATGAGCGGTTTCTCTTTGATCACGGCTTTTTCAGGCTGTATTCCTGACATTTCTGTAATCTGGAGAGCACTGTCGCCACCTAAGGGTTCTGTAAAATAGGTTAGACACATTCAATAGCTCCCATATTGTAAGACGCGATGTAAGAGGCTTAGATCGACATCCCCCCGTCAAAAAACGCAATTGACGACTTTAGCCGTTTTTTTTTTACTGTAGGTAGGTTCTGCCAGAGGTTTTTTTTGAGGATTCTGGCTCATCTTTCAAGACCCGAGGATTCTTTTCTGCTAAGATTTTGTGAACACACAATATCTCAAAAGAACTAATAGAATGTGTGCTTTCTCTGTCTAAAAGAGTTAGTTTGTAGAGTTAGTAGTTATGTAAGCATTAGCAGTTGAATACAGCATGGTTTCAGCGTCAGAAAAATTATTCTGAGATAAACGGCTTTTTGTGAAATTCGATAGAACAGTCACTTTAACCATTCATTTTTGGCATCAGTAAGACGTCAGACATCTAAACAATAGTTTTGAACAGTAATTTCCTCCATAACAGCAGGAAACCCCCCTCTGCTTCCAACTCCTCCCTCCGTGGGCATTCTTCTTGGCTGCAGCGGCCGTGTCACAAGCTTGTCACCAGTCTCACTGCTTTGCTGCTGCTGTGCGGCTGTGCCTGTCTGCGCGGCCGCTCTTTGAGGAAGTCTGGATGGACTCGCTCGCTTCTTGGAGTTTTGGTTGAGAGCTTTGATGAAGCTTTTGCGATTCTGGTCATATTTATGCTGCGTGTTTCAAAGTGTGTTCCACCCGTAATCTATTATGCAAATTTGCAATCCCGCACTGCCAGCAATCAGCGCGAAAACGAAAGCGTTTTCGCCAATCCATTTTCATGAGAATGGCTTCGTCACACTGCTTTTTGCTTGCCTTCCTCTAGTCAGGAAAGCACTGTTGCCACTTAGTGGGTCGGTGGAATGGGTTGTACACGTTGTACACGTCCAATACTTATATAAGAGATGTAAAAGGGTTAGATGCACATCCCACCGTCAAAAAAACAAAATCGATTTTTTTGACGTAAAAACACGTCATTGGCAGTGAACGGTTGGATTTTGTTTGACGTAAAAACACGTCATTGGCAGTGAACGTGTTAACACATTCAGTGCCAAGGACGTCTGTGCACGTCCTAAAAAAAAGTAACGTTCAGTGCCAAGGACGTCTGTGGACGTCCTAAAATCATAATTCATATTATTCCATAATTCTGCTGTTTAAGGTCGTACCCAGCCAGTGAGCATGAATCCCTTCAAGGGATCACACGGCGCCACCTTAAACATCGTCACAGGAGCTGCTCCACCCACCTCAGATCCTTTACTTTGTACAGGAGACAGCGGAGAAAGCCGTGGAAACCGATGCATGCTTTCTGCCAGAGCCTATATATTGCTCCGTCTACAGCGAGAGTGGGCTCGGCTGCATCCGCGCTCACAACTGAGCTCTTATGCTTCTATCTATCTCCACACGATTTCCTAGAAAGGCAGCATCCGAAGCCGAACGGGCCAAGCCTTTTCGTTCAGTCGCGTTTGCCAGCGCGCATCATTTCCTTGATGCCCATCAAGGAAATGATGCGCGCAGCAAAGCTGGGATCTGTCCGGGGCAAAAACGAGTCGAGAAAGCAAACTGTGCGTGTGGGAGGAGCCCGCAGCTCAGAGGTGGAGAGGGGGGGGGGGGGGGGGGGAGAGGGGTGTGTGACACACACAGGCTGCACAGAAACCACACCACACGCCACCACATCAGAAAACACCAGCCAGAGTCAGTAAATGTGCTCGAAATTAGAGTGCAAAAGGTATTCATAAAGGGGGCTATATCTTGGAAAGAAAAAAAAAACGACAGAAAACCCATGAAAGTGCACTTTTTTGAGAGGCTGTAATTTCATAATGGAACTGTCTAGAAACAAAATTTCTTCTTTGGAAGAAGCAGGAGTGTTCAATCTTTCATTAAAGTCCAGCCCCGTTAATATAGCCATAATAGAAAAAATTCTATAGCTGTTTTCAACTGAATGGAAGTGAATCTGGCACAGGCTCCAGACAATTTTACTGAAGCGCTGTGGCACTGAATGTGTTAAGGGAATGTCTACTAATGTCGTCCAATCAATGCTGCCTCTGTTGCTAATAGATAAAGGAGTGAGTTTTAGCTATGCAGTATTCCAAACAGACCGGACTTGAGAGCACTGTGTGTGTGTGTGTGTGTGTGTGTGTGTGTGTGTGTGTGTGTGTGTGTGTGTGTGTGTGTGTGTGTGCGCGTGCGCGTGCGTGTGTCCTTCCTTTCCACTACTGAAGAATCTTTTGGACTTTTGTAATGTGTCTGTTAACAATTCTAACATCTCTCTCTCTCTCCCCCCCTCTCTCTCTCCCTCCCTCGCTCTCTCTCTCTCCCTCTCTCTCCCTCTATCTCTCTCTCTCTCTCTATCCCTCTCTCTCTATCCCTCTCTCCCTCCCTCCCCCTCCACCTGTCTGTGTGCAGTAATGAGGGAGCACTGGGGTTCTACAAGGGAATGGTTCCCAATCTGGTTCGTGTTCTCCCCGCCTGCTGCATCACCTTCCTGGTCTTCGAGAACGTCTCCAGGCTGCTGCTGGGTCAGTACAAGTGAAGCGTACTGACTCCAGGCCAGCTTTCACACTGACCCCAGATCACTGCAGGATAACTGAAACTGACTGCAGGTCAGTGGAGAGCCACACTGCCCACCCACACCACAGGATTTGGAACAGATTCTGGAACCGCTGAATTGCTTTGCAGCCTTTCCAGCTTCAGCAAAGAACTGAAACTGATTGAACTGACTCTGAGTCAGTTGGACCAACAGCAGTGGACTGGACTAAACTACTATGTTTCCACCAGCAGAGGGCGCTGTCTGGCAGTCAGAGGGTCAGAACAGACTGCAATGAGAAGTAAATGCTGATTGGCCGATCTGTTCCTTGAGCTGTTTCATTATTGTGGCGACTCTCTGGTGTCGAAACTGATTCAGAGACTGAATGGAGGTGAAAATGATCTTTCTGCTTTGATGAAATGAGAAGTGATCTGATCTGATCTGATCCCAGATCAGTGCTTGTATGATAGCTGCTATTATTGTTTCTCTGTCTGAATATCTCTGTTGTCAGACAAAGCCAGAAGCCTCTCCAGTGGGATTTCAACACGTTTCATGAATGTAATGTTATGTCACAGTAGATATTTCTATTCAAACCACTTTAGAAACTGGTTTGAACTGATAATGGAAAGATATTAAAGGATAAGTTCACCCAAAAATCAAAATGCAGCCTTGGAAAGTTGGTCACCATTCACTTAAATTTTTTAGGAGAATTCTGCAATAGTGTTTTGTGAAACTCCACAAATGTTTTGTGGACTAAAAAGCATCACCCGTCCTTCCATCAGCATGGGGGTGAGTTAGTAGATAATGACTGAATTTTCACTTTTGAGTGAACTTAACCTTTAATATCTTTTCTATGATTAAGGTTGTGGTTCTGAGCAGCTGCGCAGGCTGTCACGCTTTACACGCAATGATCACCATCTGTTCGTCTGAATGTTGAACCCCACTGGCTCACTGGCTCACTCACAAGGCGGGCGTTACCTTCAGGGTGAAAATATATATGAATAAATGTCAGAAATATTATTGTCAGAAATGTGTCTAAAAGCTTGTAATCTATTGTCAGAAACAACCTGCACTTTCCTCATGATTAGAAATATTGTGTGTGTGTGTGTGTGTGTGTGTGTGTGTGTGTGTGTGCGCGCGCGTGCGCCCACGCTTATATTTTAAAGACCAGTAAGAGAAAAGAAAAGCTTTTTATGAAATAAAACCAAGTCTAATAAAAATGTACATTGGAAACAGCAGTAATAATCGTATTTGTTTAATACTGTAAATGGGTAACAGTTTATTTGGATAGTCCGCCTACAGAGTACCGTAAATTCCGGACTATAAGACGCACCGGTCTATAAGCCGCGGGACCAAAATTGACTATTTTTTTCTTCTATAAGCCGCACCGGTCTATAAGCCGCGGGTGTTTTGATGTTTAATTACCATATGAAAGGGTTCGTGCACAGAGAGGAATGTCGGGAAAGGGATGGCTGTTTGGGGAAGCTCCCATTTATTAACATTTCAACAAAACAAAACAAAAGTCAGGTCACTAATCCCCAGACAAAATCACACAACAATAGGCTATATGTGCAGCAAACGGCTGTAACCAGAGAAGTCAAGTCACTAACCCTCGTCTTCCTCTTCTTCCTGCGTACTGAAACCACCAAAGTCCTCATCTTCAGTGTCGGAAACGAACAGGTTCAGGGTGGCTTCGTCAACCACTCTCCTCTCTCCTTCATTGTCACTCAAAACCAACGAACTCCTCTTCGTCACTGTCGGCATCGAACAGCCTCTGAAGCCTCTGACGGCCCTCAGCGCCAGCTGTGGCGGCGTCATCCTCTTCATCCCGCAGCAGTCCAGCGTTTTGGAACCCGTTGGTGATTGTGGATGTTTTCACACTCCTATAATATTCCGCTTCTACTGCTCGTCTTGTTGTGAATATTCCTTGATCTTCCTTTGTGTGAATTCGCCGAAGTTTGTGATTTTCTCCTGGTAGTCGGGGGAGGGAGTTGGCCGAGTGGCCGTTTGCTTACCGTAATTACCATATGTAAGTGGTCACGCACAGAGGGGATTGTCGGGAAAGAGATGGCTGTTTGAGGAAGCTCCCATTTACCGTATTACCGTAACATTTCAACAAAACAACATAACACAACACCACCGTTGTTTATTTTTACAGTGCACACAGTGTCCGCGGTGTGGTGAAAAGAGGGCAAGAGAGGAAATTAAAACAGAAGTGGATTTATAGTTAGAAAGAGTGCTAAAGAAGAGAGAATTCCGTTTTTTATTTTTTTATTTTAGTTACTCACAGTACTATTGACCAGTCCAACTCAAAAGATATTCGGCAGTTTCACTTTGAGCTCTTGTTCCGCCGCTGTCCATCAATGGTTATGACGAGTCTCGCTGGGTACAGTACGCCAAAGCGATATCCATTGACTCGATGATGCTGTTGTATGTTGCGCGTTTCTGTTGCACCAACGCGGACGGTGAGGGGCTTCTTCCCCGCAGCCTGGAGGATGAGTTGACGGTCGGGCCAGCGGAGTAGGCAGATGAAGATGGCCCTCGGTGGCAGGCCGGGGTCTGGACGTGGCCGAGGCGCCCGGTGTGCCCTGTCCACCTCTGGTGGTTTCTCGCCTTCCTTCAGGTCCAGGATGTAACACAGGATTTTGCCACGAAAGCGTCCATGTCACCCATCTCAGCTCCCTCTTTTACATTGATCAGGCGAATGTTATTTCTTTTACTCCTGCTGATTAAGTCATCAACCTGCGTGTGCAGGGTTTCGATTTTGCATTTTATCCATTTTCGGACTCACTGTGTTGTTTTTGTCCTCCAGTGCGCGGATGCGCTTTTCCGCATTATAAACTCTGTTCACGGTTGCCTTAGTTTCTTTAGTGAGTGAGTGGATGGACTTCTGCACGTTTTCAAACTTGTTTTCAAGCTGCTCAAAACCTCTGAGCGATGTCGGACTTAATCGATAGTGTTTCACAGAGTAAAAGTTTAGCCCAAGCCGTGTATCTCCAGCCTCCAGCAGGTGAGTCATTTCCTCATTCATGGCGTGATTGCTTCGTCTTTTTCTTTCTGCTTACCTGTGTTGTGTTATGTTATGTTATGTTATGTTGTTAAAAGAGGGCAAGAGAGGAAATTAAAACAGAAGTGGATTTATAGTTAGAAAGAGTGCTAAAAAAGAGATTTTTTTTTTTTTTTTGGAAAAAATCCATAGATAAGCCGCACCGTTATATAAGCCGCAGGGGCCAAAAAACGGGAAAAAAGCCGCGGCTTATAGTCCGGAATTTACGGTAGTTGTAACATTTCAACAGCTTATTAGTTGACATTAGGGGTGTCACGATACACTCGGTTCACGATACGATACGATACACGATACTGGGTTCACGATAACGATAGGATATTTTAACAAGCTAGAAATAAGGTGGTTAGAGCACCGCAGGAATGAGTCCGGAAGTAGCACTTTGTTTCATAAGGGCAAAAGTAAATGAGGATTTCGGTTAAATGCATAAAATAAGGTTTGTGGTTAACAAAAGTTTATGGGAGTGGAAATTTGTGTTTAGCAAGATAATCTTCACAAACGTGGACCACTCATGACTTTTGAAGTGTAAATATGTTTTTTCTTAAATGCGATTTTCAGAAAACATTTCAAAAGTCATAAAAGTTTGTGAAGATCCTGCTGAAGATCAGCCTGCTGAACACAAACCACAGACCTTATTTCATGCATTTAACTCAGTGACTTAGGGTCGCGACCATTGACCTATCGCGACCTTAAAGGCCGGCTTTACCGTGGGGAATATGAATATATATTAATTCTTAAAAAATCTTAAATTTCGAATCCGTTGAAATTTTTGAAATTGCTTGTTCACAGCCAGAGAAAAAAAAAATGAAAAAAAAAAAAAAAAAAAAAAAAAATTGGGCCAGGTGACGCGTTTCGACGCGAAACGCGTCACCTGGCCCATTTTTTTTTTTTTTTTCATTTTTTTTTTCCTCTGGCTGTGAACAAGCAATTTCAAAAATTTCAACGGATTCGAAATTTAAGATTTTTTAAGAATTAATATATATTCATATTCCCCACGGTAAAGCCGGCCTTTAAGTGGGGTCGCTTGGATTTTTTTAATTATTATTATTATTATTTTACACCACACACAATTTCATATTACTGAAGATGATTAGGGTCACTTGCGATTTTTTTTGTTTTGTTTTGTTTTGAGTTTATAAAGTGCTCATCTCTCAAGATTTCAGTTTTGTTCTCTTGGGTGACACCTATGGCGGTGGGTGGTAATTGCAGGTGAGATCCAAACTGTAATGTCACATAATGTCACTATATACTGCAAACGCTTCATCCAAATGGACATCAAAGCCTCAATCAACATTGTGAGTGACACTTTTTTTTTAGATTAAAATCTTTTAGATTAAAACTTTAAATCAGGATTCTGAGAATAAAGTCAGAATTTTGAGATTAAAGTCAGAATTCTCAGATTAAAGTCAGAATTCTGTGACATCACTGACGATGTCACTGATGATATTATCGATGGCGTACGGGAATTTGAAATGTCTCGGGTCCTTCGATTTTTGTGACGTCAAAATAGGGTCACAAGTCAAAAAAGTGTGGGAACCCCTGATTTAAATGAAATCCCCATTCTAAAATGGGGATTTTTTTGCCTTTTACCCCCTAAGAACCAACATGGCGGCGGTTTCTGGTTAAGCCTACAAAAATGCCTCATCCCTGCATTATTAGTTGAGATTCAACAAACAGGTTCAGTTTGCATCCCGTTCCACACACCTGCACCTGGTGTAATATGTAAGCATTGTCACCATGGCCGTAACTAGCTATGAGGACGGGGAAGTCCGGACCTCCCCTAATATTTCAGAGTTTTTTTTTGTTTTTGTTTTTTTTATAAAACAATCTGCATGGAAAAGCATGAAAAACACGGGATCGCTTTTATTTTGAAACGAAAGGCAGGTCAGGCAGGAAGTCATCTGACGCCGCGTCCGCGGTAACTTGATTCCGAGAGAGCAGCAGCATGGTGGTGACTGATGACTGTCTGTCTGCCTGGCGAGATAATTGAAGGTGAGCGAGCTGCGAGACAGTGAGCGAGTGAACGACAGACAGTGAGTGACACTGACAGATTTTTTAGCAACAACCAAGAAAGTAAGTGTCTAGTCTGTCTCTTAAGTAATGTTACCTGTGTGACACGTTGGGATGCTACTGGCTAATCATGCATGATGCCAATTGCCAAGCTCCCGAAGTCAGGTATGCAGGTGGCTATATGCATGGTTTCAGTTTCATGACCCAATAAGTAACAAAAAGAGGTGGTGTAAAGTTAAAAACAACATAATATATTTTATTTTATTTTTCAATCGTTCCTATCAGGAATAAATAAATGTCCCTCTGTATGTTTTTTTTTATTATCGATGATGACTTTGTGTGTTGTGTACGGCTTGGGTTGTGTACCTGTGTTTGTAGGTGTCATTTTGATATGAATTTGGCTAAAACAGTTTGTGTTTGTTAGTTACAATTATGTTGACAGGAGAGCTGAGCAGGTGGTGACATGAAAGAGAATATACTGAATAATGACATCACAACAGTATAATCCTAATGTTGATTTAAAATGATATATTACTCTAAATATGGCTAAAAAGGGGGGGGGGGAAACTTTAAAAAAATTCGGCGGCGCCCTCGCGGGCGCCACCGAATCCGCCTCCCCTTGCTGGATCTCCCCTATTTCGGAACCCTGGTTACGGCCCTGATTGTCACATAGGCCATGTTCAGACTAGAAGGCCAAATCTGATTTGTGAACTTTAGTGACATTAATGACTTTATCCAGATTGGTTTTATGAGTCTGGACGCTCCAAGTCTGATTTGTGTCACTTGTCCCAAATCACATACAGTATAGAGGTAGTTTCCAATCTGCTTTCGACTGATGTGTCTTCAGTGTGGACGCGCAGATCCACCAAATCTGATTTGAACGTCACTCGCAACTTGTCATCAAATGCTTCTGCACAGGAAAATCACGTCACCAACGTACGTATTTACTGACGCCCACGTCGTTACCATAGCAAACCATGCAGATAGGCTGTTTAGGTCTGGACACACAGATCCGACTTGAGAATCAGATTTTTGGCAGTGCGGACACAATCCCAAATCAGATTTCGGAAACCAATCAAGATAATGATGATTAATTACTTTATCAGCAAATCAGATTTGCCTGTAATGTGAACATGCATAGACTCTATAGATAATCTGTGAAACAGTTGAATTGTTGAATGTCGACTAATAATGCTCTGTATAGACTCTGTAGGCCGACTATCCAAATCAAGTCACTTTAACAGTCTGTTTGACAAAGTGTTTGATCACAAATATCCAGTTCACATCCTGATGTCGTCTCTGCTGCCGTGACAGTACCTATAGAACCACAATGGAACCAGTAGACTCACTAGTCTCTGCTGCTGTGACAGTACCTGTAGAACCACAATGGAACCAGTAGACTCACTAGTCTCTGCTGCCGTGGCAGTACCTGTAGAACCACAATGGAACCAGTAGACTCACTAGTCTCTGCTGCTGTGACAGTACCTGTAGAACCACAATGGAACCAGTAGACTCACTAGTCTCTGCTGCTGTGACAGTACCTGTAGAACCACAATGGAACCAGTAGACTCACTAGAGCAGTGGTTCCCAACCTTTTCCAACTCAGGGCCCACTTTTATGTCTCAAAAATGTTCGCGGCCCACCTCCGACCCCATAAATACAAAGGCCATATAATGCGTTCTCAGAGCACTTTTTTATTGAAAATTGAACATAAAGGACTGAACTGAATACAGGAGAAACATGTTGGAAGCTCCACAGTCACTAACACAGCACCTGTAACATGTTGCAACACCTTCAGTATTACAGTTTTCAAGGAGCTGTCCACACACACACACACATACACACACACACGCACACACACACACACACACACACACACACACACACACACACACCAATCATTCAAGGAGCTGTCCATCAGCACCACACAGATGTCAGAAATGACAAGCAAGGGGCTGTCTGTAACAGGCTAATTAACAAATGATTAATAAATAACGGTATCCTTCAACAATGGAAAAATGCATTCTCATAACAATTTGACATCCAATATCAGATCCAAACAAAATCCAAATATCAGAAGAAAGCCCATTAAATCGATAGGGTTACAAATAAACACAAACCCAATATAAAGATGATGTAAAGATGAAACTTCAATTCAAGCAAAAGCAATAACATCAAAGAAACAAAATTCATACTTTTTCAAGTATGATTTTTCAAAATCTTTCAAAAAAAAATTTGAATTTTTTTTTTTTTTTTTTTTTTTTTTTTTTTTCAAAAATCATACTTTTTTGGAAATGATTTGGCGGCCCACTTGCAATACCTTCGCGGCCCACCAGGGGGCCGCGGACCACAGGTTGGGAATCACTGCACTAGAGGACACTTTAATACATCTGATTCAGGGACTTTTTTTCCCTTTCAGGAGGTTTAGACCGAATGTTTTTTTGTTTTGTTTTTCTTCTGTTTTGATCATATTTTTTATATTATATTGTTATATGGAGCGACATCCCATAATACTGAATGAAGAGTTTGGTTTAAAAACAACTTTTCCTCCGTTTAAAATAGTGACTGGACTTTTACCAAATGACTGACAGTTGAAAGTGTCTAAAGGACGGCAGGGAGCTGAAGTCCTCGGTGCCTAAATGAAAACACGTGAACAGAGTGATGTAGATGCTCTTCCATCCAATAAACATATCAGATCACTGAAGGACAGAAACAGACAACAAAACAACATTAAAAAAAATGCTGTTTCTCTTGTGTGTTGATTTCATTGTATTGTAGTGTGTTTTTTTATAGTTGATCTTGGCAGTTGTGTTAGATAAGTCACAGTCACACAGAAATTATTTTGTGCTGGCAGTATAGGGGTGGGTGGAAAAAAAATGCTTGTCAATAG
This sequence comes from Poromitra crassiceps, assembly GCF_964638095.1. Lineage (NCBI taxonomy): Eukaryota > Metazoa > Chordata > Actinopteri > Beryciformes > Melamphaidae > Poromitra > Poromitra crassiceps. The sequence goes on from NC_139643.1 coordinate 10,376,899, forward strand.
TGCATTATAATATTATAATGCACTGAATAAAAACAAGACATTAATATTAAAAAAAAAGGTTTAAATTATTTTTTGTGATGGTTTCGGGTAGGCGATGTCATGCAGTTATTTTTGTGAAAGTAATGCAAAAGTAGTGTAATAAGTAATGAGTTACTCTACACAGACAGTAATATTGTAAAGTGTTAAAACGTGTTAAAAAACAACATTAGTCTCCATGGAAATCTACACGGTACGCGGACGTCATGACGTGGCGGCGACGTAGCGACGGCGGTGAGGTCCCTCACCTGATCAGAATCAGAATCAGAAAGACTTTAATGATCCCCGGGGGGAAATTGGGATCACTTTGAAAATGTTCTATTGCAGACAGAAAAATGTGTTATTGTAAGTCGCTTTGGATAAAAGCGTCTGCCAAATGACGTAATGTAATGTAATGTAATGTAAAATGGCGGCGTGGCGGCAACGCTTGCTCCGAAATTGATATTTTGTACTTTGCACATGGAGAACGTACGCGTGTTGCGTGTGGATAACGTACGCGACAACGTACGCGTTGGATTTGCGCGTGGATAACGTACGCCTGGATGGTGCCATGGCACTAGTCCGATACCTCACGAGTCCGACACCTCACGAGTCCGAAAAAAGAGGCATTGGACAGGGGATCATGTCTATGTTCCCCGGGTTCTATGTTCCCCGGGTTCTATATTCCCCGTTTTTCACTAACCCTAAACCTAACCTCCCCCAGACCCTAACCCAAAACCTAACCTCTCCCACCCCCACGCCTAAACCTAACCTCCCCCAGACCCTAACCCAAAACCATGAGGTGTCGGTCTCGTGAGGTGTCGGACTAGGGGGCAGTCCCCGCCTGGATAACGTACGCCTGGATAACGTACGTGTTATGTGACATGTTATCCATGACCTGGAAAAGGTACGTAGCATAGCAATTTTTTAGCCTATATTAGCTATACGAGGGATCAGCCGAGCAGCATTTTGGTAAACTAACTGCGTCACGCCTGTCTTGTAGAGCCTGTTGTTGGGGACATTAGGCTGATTTGGTGACTGGAGAGTGGAGTCATACACCAAAATAAACCTTTTTTCTTTTCTTTTTTGCATGTTTTTCATGGGGGGTTTATCCTGAGGTAACCTGGGGAGAACATGCAAACTCTGCACAGAATAGCACTTTTGACAAGCTAGCCCACCTAGGCTGTAGGCACAATAACCTGTTATCTAAAACTAAGGAGAAATAACTGGACAACACAAACTACATCAAGCAGCACAAAAAGTGCATTGGAGAGGAGTAGGGACTGAATGGTCTGAACTTCTTTTAAAGAATTGCACCGGGTCCCGGGGCACCCAAACCAGCCTAACCCAGAACCAGGCTGCAAGACAGACACAAAAGCTAAACTCTTATCAGATGGGGGTCTGTGATCTGACATGACACATTTTGAGAAGGAGACAGTGCCTTTCTCATATACACACCCAGGCTTGTGGGCTGCTGCACAGCCTCGCCCGTAGCTCGGCCTCGCCTGCCCTATTGGCGCGCGCGCGTGTATGCGTGTTGCTCACTAAATGTTATTATTGCATCAGTGATGTCACAATGCCTCCTTGTGTGTGTGTGTGTGTGTGTGTGTGTGTGTGTGTATGTGTGTGTGTGTGTCTCAAAACAACCTAAAGGAAGTGAAGTGTGGTTAGAGTGAGCCCCTCTCAGCTCTGCAGTCTTCCTATCAGAGCTCATCTTGACCAGTTCACACTCCTAACATTATAAAATAACATTTTGAATTCATAGGTCTTAAGTACGTGATGTGAATATTAATACAATTACACTCATCTATGAGTGAGTGAATATTAATTTGGATATGAAGAAGATCTTCAAACGGATGTGATCATGCTGTCATAGTTGTTTCAGCACACAATTCTTGTTCAGTGCAAAGTGTGGTTTAGGTGTGAAAGCTGCAGAGGTGTTTAGGTCTGTTTGCCAGCAAACAGGCAGGTTTCCTCTTCAAGCAAGCAGCAGTTGTTGATTGTGGTTTAAACACACAGTGCTCTCTCTCTCTCACACACACACACACACACACACACACACACACACACACACACACACACACACACACAGAGACACACACACACACACACCACATGCACACACACACACACGCACAGGTTTTGCCCCACAATTATCTGCGCCCCTTCCTCTGCTTTCTGCCGCTCTCTCTCTCTCTCTCTCTCTCTCTCTCTCTCTCTCTCTGTGTCTCGGTCTTTCTCTCTCTCTGTCTCTCTGTCTCTCTCTCCACATCTTTCTAGAGTTGGCCTGACCTTTGACTTCATCCCTAATTCCCTTCCCCCCTCCCTCTTCATCTCTCACCTCCCCCCTTCACTCATGCCTCCATCCTTCCTCACCTCCTCCCTTCTTCCTCACCTCCCTCCCTCCTTCCTCACCTCCTCCTCCCTCACCTCTATCCTAACCTCCTCCTCCATCCTTCCTCACCTCCTCCTCCCTCACCTCCTTCCTAACCTTATGCTCCCTCCTTCCTCACTTCCTTCCTAACCTCCTCCTCCCTCCTTCCTCACTTCCTTCCTAACCTCCATCTCCCTCCTTCCTAACCTCTTCCTCCCTCCTTCATAACCTCCTTCCTAACCTTATCTTCCCTCATTCCTCACCTCCTTCTTAACCTTATCCTGCCTCCTTCCTAACCTCCTTCCTAAACTTATCCTCCCTCCTTCCTAACCTCCTCCTCCCTCCTTCATAACCTCCTTCCTAACCTTATCCTCCCTCCTTCATAACCTCCTTCCTAACCTCCTCCTCCTTCCTTCCTAACCTCCTTCCTAACCTTATCCTCCCTCCTTCCTCACCTCCTTCCTAACCTCCTCCTCCCTCCTTCATAACCTCCTTCCTAACCTTATCCTCCCTCCTTCATAACCTCCTTCCTAACCTCCTCCTCCCTCCTTCCTCACCTCCTTCCTAACCTTATCCTCCCTCCTTCATAACCTCCTTCCTAACCTTATCCTCCCTCCTTCATAACCTCCTTCCTAACCTTATCCTCCCTCCTTCATAACCTCCTTCCTAACCTTATCCTCCCTCCTTCATAACCTCCTTCCTAACCTCCTCCTCCCTCCTTCCTAACCTCCTTCCTAACCTTATCCTCCCTCCTTCCTCACCTCCTTCCTAACCTCCTCCTCCCTCCTTCATAACCTCCTTCCTAACCTTATCCTCCCTCCTTCCTAACCTCCTTCCTAACCTTATCCTCCCTCCTTCATAACCTCCTTCCTAACCTTATCCTCCCTCCTTCATAACCTCCTTCCTAACCTTATCCTCCCTCCTTCATAACCTCCTTCCTAACCTTATCCTCCCTCCTTCATAACCTCCTTCCTAACCAGTGGGCAACAGAATTAGGGAATGTATGAGGCCAGTCGTGAAATTCCATTAATTCGAAAAGTCCGCAGGGGGGCGCACGTCAGGTCCGGAAGTGACGACACGTACATTGGCTCCAATGTAAAAATGAGCCGACTTCTCTCTCGTTCTGTGTCTTAAATAAACATTTTCCGAATGAGCTTATGGTCTGAATAAACAATTTCAAGTCTTTTTCATGCTCTCCTGGGCTCCGTTTTCTAAATTATGGTCCCATTTCGAGTAAAAGAGCCGATAAAAATTATAACTTTGGGGGCGGGATTTTCTTTGATTGACACCAGCCACAGGAAACCAGATGATCCCAACCAGTTGCCAAGGCAGGCTAGCTAGCTAGCTAGCAACGTAGCCAGAGATTAAAAGTAAAATAACAGAAACAGCGTTATCCTTATGATATTTTAATGATGTTAGTAGACACACGTAACAGTATAGATCCCCGTTATGAGGTATGTTGATCAAAATAACACCTAAAACGCTATATCGAAATCGGGTTTTAGTGGACGGGCAGCTCTGAAGTTGGGGCTTCAGAGCTGATCTGCGGCTAGCTAGCTAGCAACGTAGCAACAGTATAGAGCCCCCGAGGTCTGTTGATCAAAAGAACACCTAACGCTATATCGTTATGTAATGTGACTTGTGACATGATCACCACATTTCAATAAATATAACGTTTTTGCACATTTGAATGCTGCTGGTCGTTTGTTTAACGCTGTATATATTGGACATTTAAAGCTGATACACAATTGTGTTGAGGTAATTCCGCAAAGCTCAGTTAAAAATATAACGTGTAACACTTAAAACAATCAAATGTAAATTTTTCACAGCAATACAGTCCAGCGCATGGTGAGCTAATTGTTTGAATTATATCGAAATATATTTGCATGGTGTAGCAGACATTACAATAATATGACAATATAAGCCAGTTATACCCTGGCTAGAGAGAGTAATTTCAGCCCACCAGATATCACCATATTTCATTTCAATAAATATTAAGCATTCATTGATTGAAGCAGACTGCTGGTTTCTCCGTCGTCATGTCCTCTGGTCCAATCTTCGGTTCGTAGTTTGTGTTCACTCGACATCAACAATCTTATACATGATAATATACAACAAGGCTATCTTTGTTGACAATGTTTATTGACAAAAGCATTAAAACAAGCAAATATAACAATATTCTCCGGTCACTGGCACTAGCTACAACTTGAACAGAATATTATAGCTTTGATCTTCACAAACAAAAATAGGGACGGCATTAGCTCGGGAGGTAGAGCAGGTCGGCCAATGACTCAAGGGTTGGCGGTTCGAATCCCGCTCCCTCCCAGCTGTTGTCGTTGTGTCCTTGGGCAAGACACTTAACCCTCATTGCCTCGTATGAATGGGTATGAATGTCTATGAATGTTGGTGGTGGTCGGAGGGGCCGTAGGCGCGAAATGGCTGCCACGCTTCCGTCAGTCTTCCCCAGGGCAGCTGTGGCTACATCACCCGTAGCTTACCACCACTGGTACGAATGGTGTGAATGAATAATGATTTCTGTGAAGCGCTTTGGGTGTCTAGAAAAGCGCTATATAAATCCAATCATTATTATTATTTAAATCATGATCCTCTGTTGTGTAGTTTAGCGTTAATCTCAGGAGAACAGAATATTATTGCTTTGATCTTCACAAATCATGATCCTCTGTTGTGTGTGTCCCATCTGGTACTGGACGGCGGCTACCCCTGGAAGAAACGAATTAGACACTGTTAATCACTGTATAACGTTAACGTTTGCTTACCCAACACTACGTGCGATTGGTAAATACTGTAAATGTAGCCTTGTACCAAGACGCTGATTACATTACACTGCATTACATTGCATCAGCTGATGTAATGTAATGCAGTGTAATGTAATCAGCGTCTTGGTACAAGGCTACTGTAAATGCAGAGGTGGATAAACTATCCAGAGGAGTTGAACCCCCTTGTTCCCCCTCATTGATTGATAGTTATCTAACGTTAGCTAGATATATAACGCTATAGCTGGTAGATCATATGAGTATGCTTTGAATCTGCCTAATCTCAAAGAGGTAACCTAGGTAAACAGAACTGCGTTTGTTTTCTGTGTACGTCCGAATCTGTGCAGCATGCAATACTGTTTAACGTTGTATAACGTTAACTTATGCTACTGTAGTCTAACGTAGCTAGCGTTAATGTCATGCTATGCAATTAGCGTTACGTTAGAAAATAAGATTACCTCGATTTTGTGGAAGATGCAAGCGGCAGGCTGGTGACGCCGCGCGAGGTCTGGAGGAAATAATACTCTGTTTTTTCTTCGGGCTATTGTATTCAATGTGAGAGCAATGGAGCAAGTCTAGCAATAGCAACTAACGTTAGCAACATTTGTTAGCCAAGCTAACGGCTAGCAGGGAAAATAACATGAACAAGATGGATGCCGTGGCGGAGGAAACCCTCCCCCGAGTCCCGTCCACGCTCACGCCCTTTCCTGTTTTCCCGGCTCCAGGTTTGAACAGATTTCCCACAATGCAACAGGAAAATCCATTCATCCAATCAAACGAAATCAAACAATATCGGGAAGTGAGCTTCATTTTGCCGTGTCAAAAACATATAGCTAAGGTGGTCCAGATATTATATACAGTCTATGTTCCTAACCTTATCCTCCCTCCTTCATAACCTCCTTCTTAACCTCCTCCTCCTTCCTTCCTAACCTCCTTCCTAACCTTATCCTCCCTCCTTCATAACCTCCTTCCTAACCTTATCCTCCCTCCTTCATAACCTCCTTCCTAACCTTATCCTCCCTCCTTCATAACCTCCTTCCTAACCATATCCTCCCTCCTTCATAACCTCCTTCCTAACCTTATCCTCCCTCCTTCATAACCTCCTTCCTAACCTTATCCTCCCTCCTTCATAACCTCCTTCCTAACCTCCTCCTCCTTCCTTCCTAACCTCCTTCCTAACCTTATCCTCCCTCCTTCATAACCTCCTTCCTAACCTTATCCTCCCTCCTTCATAACCTCCTTCCTAACCTTATCCTCCCTCCTTCATAACCTCCTTCCTAACCTTATCCTCCCTCCTTCATAACCTCCTTCCTAACCTTATCCTCCCTCCTTCATAACCTCCTTCCTAACCTTATCCTCCCTCCTTCCTTGCCTCCTTCCTCACTTCCTCCTCCCTCCTTCCTCACCTCCTCCCTCCTCCCTCACCTCCCTCCCTCCAGTTGCACCTCAGGCGTTATTATGGAATGAACATGGACACACCTGGTCTGGGTGAGGCAAAGGGCAAGTTATGCCAGGGAGCTGGAGTTAGTCTTCCAAGGGGAACTCTCTCCCTGGTTATGGGTTAGGGCAGGGATACTCAACTTGCTTTGCCCGGGGGCCACTTTCAGGAAATGATAGGAGGCCAGGGGCCAGTTAATATACAAACAATATAAATGTTTCTGTAGCGGATTGTAGGTTTTTGATTGATTGATTGATTGATAACTTTATTGATACAATAATAGCAGAATTGTGCAAGACAATACAACAAAAAATATTGATCAAAAGGAATAAAACACAATAAAGCCCGAGGGCTTGTTTCCATTGTGGTCCTTTGTGTGGGACAAGTGGAGTGAATATGTATGCAAGTAAGAGCGCGTGTGTGCGCGGGCAACAACAACACAAACAATGAAAACATTTTACAACACCACCATACATTCAATGACTGATTAGTCATTGACTGAATGATTATTTACATAACAAACAAAAATGCATCAATCAATAAATAAAAAGAGAGAGACCAGCTCATATAATAAATCAAAGACCTACCTAGGGTTTAAAAACTGCGACCATACAGGAGACAAAAGAAAAGAAAAGAAAAGAAAAGGTTAGGAACCCATTTGGGAGCCAACCAGCCATTTTTTCAAGGCAAGCTTAAAAGAGAACCTGGAATTAAGGGTCTTAATACTCTCAGGGAGTTTGTTCCATAAAATAGCTGCAGAGTAAGAAAAGGTACATTTACCCTTTAAAGTTTTAAATTTGGGGGGAACAATGTTGGAGGTACTTCCTCTTGTGGAGTAGCCATGTACCTCACTGACTTTACAAAAGTAGTCAAAGAGGTAGCGTGGAGCCTCCCGTTTAAAAATCCTGAAAACCATGCACAGTTTGATCTGGGAAACCCTCTCCTCCACTCTGAGCCACCTAAGGCTAAGGAAGTGAGAGGGGAGGAGATGGTCTCTGGGATGCAGTTTCAGAATAACCCGTATTAATTTATTCTGAGAGGTCTGAAGCCTGTTTTTAAGTTTTATGGTGATTGCCGTGAACCAGGAGGAGCAATCATAGTCGAAATGACATTGAATTAGAGCATTTGCCAAGGTTTCAAGGGCGCTCTTGTCTATGAAAGAAGAAATTCTTGGCCATGCTCTCTCCAGAGAGTTTGTTATCTAAAATGCAGCCAAGGTACGTAATCTCCTCCTTGGTGTTAACAGCTACGTCACCCACCATGATTTTAAACTCGGGGGACTTTTTTAAATTAAAATTTGACCCAAATAAAATAGCCTCCGTTTTCCCCAGATGAAGTGATAATTTGTTGTCCAAAAGCCACACACTAACACTGTGAAGCTCCCTGCTCAATTTCCTTTCGATCTCCCCCCTGTCCTTGAGAGAACAGGAGGGCAGAGTCGTCTGCGAAAAGGAACAGGTTGCAATCACAGGCCGATTGCATATCGTTTATATAAATTAAAAAGAATAAAGGCCCTAAAATACTTCCCTGGGGGACCCCGCACGTCAGGGGGAGGGGACAGGACAGCATTCCATTTATGTCCACCACCTGCTCCCTACCCTCCAGGTAGGACCTAACCCAGTTGAGGGAAGTGCTGTTGAAGCCCAGAGCCCCGAGCTTACACAGTAGAACATCATGGTTAACGGTGTCAAAAGCTTTTTGAAGGTCCAGCATGACCATACCACAGTATTTACCAGCGTCTACTTCCTTCCTGATGTGATCGGTTAGAAAAAGCAAACAGGTGTCAGTTGAATGTGATTTTCTGAATCCAGACTGAAATTTAAACAGGAGCTCCCGAGATGCAAGGTAACTGTCAATTTGTTCAAAAATGACTCTTTCCATTAACTTAGAAATGGAAGAGAGAATTGAGACTGGGCGATAATTTCCTGGTTCTAGTTTACTTCCTTTTTTATGAAGGGGGATTATCCTGGCTTGTTTGAAATCATGGGGGACATGACCTTCTCTAATAGACAGATTGATTATATGAGTAATATAAGGTGAAATCAAATCAGCTGCATCTCGGATGAACCTGCTTGGGATGTTATCAATACCTGTAGCTTTAGACGGCTTAAGGGCCCTGAGCTTCAACAGCACCACCTCCTCTGACACCTCCTGAAACTGGAAGTCGTCCGACCGTACTCCTAAATTCGAGTAAAAGCTCTCAATGTGGTCTTTACCATACCGTCCAGAGTGGGAGGGTAATTTACTAACCAAGGTGCTAGCAATGGTTGTAAAAAATCTATTAAAGATGCCAGCGACAAGGGATTTATCAGATGTTAGGGTGCCTTTAGAGTTTAAGTTCAAGTTGAGTGATCTTGTTTTAAGTTTGTTATTGTAGCCCAATTGATTTAAAGATTTCCAGAGCTTTTGAGGATCATCCTTATTCTCTGCAATTACCTCATTATAGAACTCTAATTTGGCCTTTTTGATCAACCTATTTACTTCATTTCGGTGCTTTTTAAACAAACCGAAAGAAGCTTCATCTGGGGTGTCAGTCGGAGTTTAGTATGACAATGTTGTGCACACCAAATAGTTATTAGTTACGTTCAGTTAGTTAAGTACATACATAAGTGCCTGCAGGTGGCGAGCAGAGAGTGGTATTTGACAATTTAGCTGGAGCTCAGTCAGACTTTATTTCACGTTAGTTTTCATTGTAAATTTGATTGTAATTCACAATGAAGACTAACATGAAATTATTAGAAAATGGTCGGGGGGCCACTCTGCACCCTGACACAAGTTGAGTATCACTGGATTAGGCTCTCCAGGGAAAGGTTCGGGGGAGGAGGGTTAGGCCTGTGCCTAACCATAAAGCCTAATTTATACTTATTGGAAAGTGTTGCTCAACACATGGTCGCCGACGAAAAATAAACTGTTGCCCCATGGTGTTGCATTTGTGGTTAATAACCACGTTGGACATAAACAGCGCTTAACTTAACTTAACTTAACTTAACTTAACTTAACTTAACCTGATGTAACGTTTGGTAAGCGCTGTCGCCTCACAGCTCGAAGGTCCTGGGTTCGATTCCCACCTGGGACGCTGTGAACACTGAAGGAATGCGTGCCCGTCCGCATGTCCTCGAGTGCCCACCGCCCGGGTGGGGTCGTCAAAAGGGCCTTTCTGTGTGGAGTTTGCATGTTCTCCCCGTGCCCGGGGGTTTCCTTCATATAGGAACCCCTTCACCAAAACATGCAATATCCTGGTTGCTAATGTGGTTCCTCCTCTGGTCGTTAGGGGCGCCTGTTCGGAGGGAGGGGAACTGGTTGGAATAGCGTGAACCTCCCACGTGCTATGTCCTACCGGTGAAGCTTCCCCTGGCAGGTGAAAAGAAGCGGCTGGCTAACTGCCCATGTCTCGGAGGAAGCATGGAGCCAGTTTCGGCTCTCCCCAGATCGGCAGAGGGTGGAGTAGCAACCAGGATAAATAAATTAAATTAGCACTATGGGGGATAAAAAAATAAATAAACCCTGATGTAACGTTTAACTGCAGCATAATGACACACAACTCACCTCCTCTCTCTCTGGGAAGTTGGTCACGGTGTTCTTTGTGATTTCCACAAAGTCATACATCCAAGACAGGCCGATAAAAATAGCGGAGACACATTTTCATATTCATTTCAATTGATTGCAATACAGCGAAAACCAAAACAAGGAAGTCAAGCGCGCGTGACTTCTATCTAGCCAATCACACATGCATGATGCACGACACTATGTGACGTAGTCAGTGACATTAGACATTTCACTAGGTAGGAGACACTTCTCGTCAACACTTGAAAGTGTCGACTCAAGTCTTCATTACTGTCGGCGACGGTTTCAAGAGCGTCGACAGACCAAGTATAAATTGGGCTTAAGACAGGGGATAGACTGCTGTACCGTTTACTACCACTGTAGCAGGAGGGGCGCCTCGCTACTTTCTGCTGCATGCACAGCGAAGAGAAAGCATCTATCTTATCATCTTATTATCAGGAATATGGCAAATATGTGAATCTTCCAAAATGTTGGCGTGTTCCTTTAAGAGTAACTTCACCTCCCCGCCTGAGCAGCAGTAGAGAGCAGCGATGCTCAGTTTATCAGAGGATTTAAACATTCAAGATGCAGTCATGGAACTTTACAGGCATGTAGTTCAGATCATAGAAGGCGGAGTCTCAAGAAAGGTGTGGTCAAGGCAAGGGGGCCGGAAATAGAGGGGTGGGTGTTTGTTATGGGCGGAACATAGGAACCAAAGTGCTGAACTCCAGGAAAAGATTCTGTTCACACGTGATGTTATGGATCCAGCAAGTTTCTTCAAGTACCTACTTCTTTGAATATTTTGTTTGGTGGCCATGCTTCTTATTTCTTCTCTAACTCGTAACTGGTGAGGTTAGGCTGCCTACTGCTGCATTTCTATGTGGGAACGAAAACACTGCGGACCAGAACACAGTACCAGAACACAGTACCAGAACACAGGACCCAGAGATGGGCAGTATTTGAAATACTTGTATTTGAAATACGTATTTCAACTACTTTTTTGTATTTTGTAATTTGTATTTGGCTGGGCAGAGAAAAATGAGATGTAATTTGTATCAAGATACTTTCAGATCTTGTATTTTGTGTATTTCAAATACATAAAATACATTTTTCTTTTTATTCTCAAATTGACACATGTAAACATTGACACAGGTTTAAACTAAAGATGGAGAAATTAGTTGTACTAAAAACAACTAAGTGAACTAAACTGAAACCTGATATGAATAAACAGAGAAATTACTTGTACTAAAAAACAACTAACTGGACTGAACTGAAACCTGATTTGAATAGGAGAAATTAGTTGTACTAAAAACAACTAAGTGAACTAAACTGAACTGAAACCTGATATGAAAAGATGGAGAAATAAGGTGTATTGAAAAACAACTAACTGAACTGAAACCTGATGTGAAAAGATGGAGAAATTAGTTGTACTAAAAACAACTAAGTGAACTAAACTGAAACCTGATATGAATAAACAGAGAAATTACTTGTACTAAAAAACAACTAACTGGACTGAACTGAAACCTGATTTGAATAGGAGAAATTAGTTGTACTAAAAACAACTAAGTGAACTAAACTGAACTGAAACCTGATATGAAAAGATGGAGAAATAAGGTGTATTGAAAAACAACTAACTGAACTGAAACCTGATGTGAAAAGATGGAGAAATTAGTTGTACTAAAAACAACTAAGTGAACTAAACTGAAACCTGATATGAATAGATGGAGAAATAAGTTGAAAAAACAACTAACTGAACTAAACTGAAACCTCATATGATTCAGAATAGATAGAGAAATAAGTTGTACTGAAAAACAACTAACTGAACTAAACTGAAAGCTGATATGATTCAGAATAGATTGAGAAAGAAGTTGTATTGAAAAACTAACTAACTGAACTAAACTGAAACCTGATGTGAATAGCTGAAGAAATAAGTTGTACTGGGAAAAAAACAACTAACTGAACTATACTAAAACCTGATATGAATAGATTGAGAAATAAGTTGTACTGAAAAAAAACCTAACTGAACTAAACTGAAACTTGATTTGAATAGGATAAATTAGTTGTACTGAAAAACACCTAACTGTCATAAACCTGATTTGAATAGATTGAGAAATTAGTTATACTGAAAAACTATAACTGAACACCAAAGTACCCTAATGAAAATCAAAAATGTCTTTCTGTTGCTACAAGGATGTCTGAGCTTCACTGTGCATAATGATGGCTGTGCATATTTTGACACTAGAATGGTGTTACCACTGCTGATAGTGGAAAGTTGTATTCAGTGAGTGATTGTTCTTTAGTAATTATGTTCTAGATAGCCAGGTTGTTTTGGATTTTGTTTATGAAGCAGAAGGAGGGGAAGTCATTTTAAGGATGTAAGGATTTGAACAAGAGTCCAATTTCATGGAAGGCCTTTTTTGTTTGAGATGCAGTTTCTCATCGTTCCTCTCACCGATTCACAATTTCACAACCTTAGACAGGATGTGCATCAGGGCATTCAATTCCTGAAATGTAACCTTTTCTAGTTGTATAAATATGTTTGCACGTTAAATAAATACTGTGACGACAAGTTACTGACATGGTGGTGAATGTGAAGTTGTTTAAAGGGGACCTACTATATGCCTTTTACTTATTTCAGTTATTTATATATTGTGTTATGATGTCAGATATCTATGGCTAAACATAGTCAAAGTTCCAAAACTTGAGGTTAACATGCAGAAATGCTGCCTTTAAGTCAAAAGCCCTCACAGAAGGTGATTAACAGCTGAGCTGAAGGAGAAAGTAGTTCTACTGAAAAACAACTAAAACTAAAATGGAAGAACTGCAGTGTGTTAGGCATCCCTGCACAACAACAAGTGAAGAAATGAAGAAACAGTTGTTTCATGATGTCTCTTTAGGACACGAAACTCAAGACCAGATCCTTGTTTTAAACAGGCAGTCTGATGTTACGGGCAGTTTTAACATAGAACTGAAACTCCTGTCTGGGTCCAAAACATCCGTTGTTATAGTTGGGCAAACATCTTATAGGTCACAAACAATTTTTCCATCACAGTACACATACTGTGACAGAGGACTAAAGAGAGGATTTACTCTCTAAGGAAACCAGAAAATTTCACTTTTGAATAGCTGAAATCAGAGAATTAGGACATTTTCCTTAAAGAAATGTCTCTAAATGATTAATAGATCATCAAAATAGGCAATTAATTTAATATTTGGCAATTCATCTATGAATTGACTAATCGTTGCAGCTCTTTATAAGTTTTTATAAAATGTATTTTCATGTATTTTTAAAATACAAAATACGTATTTGTATCTCAAATACATTTTCAGACAGGTATTTTGTATTTGTATTGTGATACATTTTTTGAGCAAGTATTTGTAATTTGTATCAAAATACTTTATGATGTATTTTCGCCCATCTCTGACAGGACCGGAACACAGGACCGGAACACAGGGCCGAAACACAGGGCCAGAACACAGGACCGGAACACAGGACCGGAACACTGCTCCTGGCCTGCCCCCCGGAGGAAAGGACATGCCTGGATGGGTTAAATGCAGAGGACACTTTTCACCGGCCACTGTCAGCATGAGTGTGTTGTGGCCGCATGCATGTGTTGTGGTGTTCGTGTGACAATAAAAGACGGGGCTTGTCCCGTTACGAGAGTTACGAGAGAGAGTTTTTTTTCAGGACCGGAACACAGGACCGGAACACAGGACCAGAACACAGGACCAGAACACAGGACCGGAACACAGGGCGAGAACACAGGACCAGAACACAGGGCCGGAACACAGGACCGGAAGACAGGACCAGAACACAGGACCACTCTGTAAGGGTTTGGCATGGACTCTTCATTCAGGCCTTTGAAACTTCATGGTGGAAACAACAATCTTTAACATGAGCTTTTTCATATGAGTTGCTTTTATATTTAATATAGTTTAGCTTCTGCTTACTGTAAGTTCCTCCCTCCACCCTCACCTTCATCTCTCTCCCTCTCCTCATCATCCTCACTGTGCCCACAGGTGTCAAAGAAGGTCCTGCAGTAGACATGTCAGGACGTTTTAGATTAAATTAAACCCGACGGACAAACCTTCAAACCTTCAAATCTTTATTTGTCACAAACACCGTTGCATGCACACATGTGCGGCAGCCAGTACACACACACACACACACACACACACACACACACACACACACACACATGCTTTGGAGGCGCCGTGGAATGTGTCCTCCGTGTTTGACCCATCCTGGCGCGTCCTCCATGGTTCAGGCCAGGAGCGGTGGGCAGCTGCAGTGAAGCGCCCGGGGACCAACTTCTTCCAAACGCCGCTGGTCAGACAACAATCTTCTGCATGTTTTTTAGTTGAGGGTTATATATGGAGGAACCCCAGGTAACACGGGGAAAACATGCAAACTCCACACAGAAAGGCCCTTTCGACGAGATAGCCCACCTGGGCAGTAGGCACTGAAGACATGGGAGGAACACACCCTCAGCACCCACAGCGGGAATCGAAACCCAGGACCTTCTAGCTGTGAGGCGACAGCGCTACCACTGCGCCACCGTGCCCCCCACGGTGGCACATTTGCACATTTGCCAGCATCTGCCTGAAGGGCCTGACTTTATTTGGCATGTGAATTCTCCACGCCTCCCTTGAATTTTGTCATATCCATTTTGACACTTCTTTTGTTGTTGCAGTCTGTAGATGTACGTCACTGAGCCTGAGGGGGAGGAGTTTAAAGATGTGATTGGGCCAGACCGGGCCTATCTACTTGATTTATTTACCGGTCAGACAGAAAGTAAATAAAAAATAAAAGTTTGTTATTGATATAATTTTTAGATGATTTATTTTAGATAGGCTATAAGCAATACAGCCTATGCATCATATGTTTGGGAACAAAGGGAAGATTATTCTGAAGATGTAATTTAGTATGACGTGTTTGAGAAGAAGAAGCTAAACAGCTCATGTTCCTTTGCTGTGACCACAATGTTCGTTTCCTGTGACAAGACACACCCTCAACTAATAAAATCATTTCCACCTACATGAGCAGCTTTGATGCTGTGCCACTGCTGTGCCTCTGAGACAAGATAACAACTAGCCTATAACCTCATCTGAGACAAGATAACAACTAGCCTGAGACAAGATAACAACTAGCCTATAACCTCATCTTCAGAATAAGGACTTATCAAGGACAAAGCTATAAACATACAAACAGGACTTAACTGAATGTCACTGAGATATCTTTATTGTTAAATACAACATATTTACCAAAACAAGATGAAGGCGTTGGTTTTGTTGCTCCTTTGGTTTCACGATGCATCTCCAGGTAAGATCACATTTCAAATCTTTCCTTTAATTATAATTATAAATAATTATAAGTATAATTATATAATTATAAATATCAAATTATATTCACATCTGCTTTTAAGTGTATGAGCGTGAATACATTTGAACCTTCCTAGTATTTGTTATGTATGCAGAGTGTTACGACAGTACCGTAAGTTACGTCGGACTGTGGACAGTAACAGTTTAGCCTGCTAGCATCTAGGCAGCATGAGCATTGAAGCCTGTACTACCAGCAGCCGTTGTTTAATAAAGCATCAAACAGCACGTCGTGGTCCGCCCGTTCTTCAGACATAACAGTATTGATAAGTTAAATGGAGAATTGATGTGAATATATTTTCTATAGCCTGTTGATGCTTTCAGATGATCACTCTTGACTCACATCACTCATATTATAGTATTATTTCATCTGACAATGACTGTTCACTCACCAGCAGCATGTTAGAGTTTTTCCTCCACTGGTGAGTTTATACATCTGAGTCAAAATGAGTTCAGTTCTCCTGGAGGCTGCTCACTGTAAAGCACTTCAAATCTATAGAATGGTTTGAAAGAGTGCATTAATTAATTGAATTAAGTGTGATTTGGCGACATTGTTACTGAACAGAGATTTAAATTATTTATTGTGTTGTTAGTGTACAAATTTAGCCTACTTAAAATTTAACTCAAAAGCTGAGTTTCTTCCCTGTTTGTCCCACAGTGACTCACTCCCTGAAGCATCTCAGCACTACATCCTCTGGAGTCACAAACATCCCAGAGTTTGTGGAGGATAGGTTTGTTGATGGAGTTCAGGTGTTTCACTTTGATAGCAACACGAAGAGAGCAGAACCCAAACAGGACTGGATGATCAACGCAACAGCAGATGATCCACAGTACTGGAAGAGACAAACTGAGACATGTCTGAGGTGGCAGCAGATCTACAAAAACAGCATTGAGAACATAAAGCAGCTCTTTAATCAAACTGGAGGTTTGTTTATGTTTCACTTTATTCTGCTGAAATGTTTTTCATCCTGCTTTGTTGTAGCAGAGAGATGTAGCAGTGCGCACACGGTTGCATATGCGCGCGACTGACGGACGCACACACACACACACGAACGGGCCCACAGACAAGCGCGCACGTAAATGTGCCATGTCTACTCACATATAACGCCCCATACACACGCACGAACGCAGACACGCGCGCTGCGCGCACGCACACACACACACACACACACACACACGCACACACACACACACGCACACACACACACACACACACACACACACACACACACACACACACAACTAATACTGTGCTCGTCTGGTATCATACAGGTTAGGTTAGATACAGTGTTTCTGTCCATCCCATAATAACAGCGATCACATTTTCTCTCTCTCTCTCTCTCTCTCTCTCTCTCTCTCTCTCTCTCTCTCTGTCTCTCTCTCTCTCTCTCTCTGTCTCTCTCTCTCTCTCTCTCTCTCTCTCAGGTGTCCACACCTACCAGTGGATGTATGGCTGTGAATGGGATGACGAGACAGGAGAAGTTAAAGGGTTTGATCAGTATGGCTATGATGGAGAAGACTGGCTGATGTTGAACATGACAACATGGACATGGATCGCTGCTAAACCAGAGGCTGTCAGAGAAGCAGAGAGCTGGAATAAGAAAACAGCTCAGTTAGCAGAGAGCAAGAAGTATTTTTCACAGACCTGCATTAATTGGCTGAAGAAGTTTGTGTCCTATGGGAAGAGCACTCTGCAGAGAACAGGTAGAGTCACATGACCTGATGTAGTTTCATCAACACAACAATGTTCATCTGTCTCTTCTGTTTCTAATGTACAGAAACATGACAGTGAATATGAACCAACACACACACACACACACACACACACACACACACACACAGTATACAACTGTCATGTTTTTGCGTTTGCACACATCTTTTTGTCTTGCTCTCTGTCTCCCTGTTTCTGTCTTCGTCATTCTCTCTCTCTCTCTCTCTCTCCCCTCCTTCTCTTTATCTGTCTCTCTCTCTCTCTGCCCTCCTCTTTATCTGTCTCCCCTGGCCTCCCTCTCTCTCTCTCTCTCTCATCTCAATTCAATTCAATTCAATTCACAAGCTCTTCCCCCATATTGTTGACAACGTGGTCTTGATTGTGTCTGTGCCTGGTGGTGGGTTGAGGTGTAGAGAGATGTTGAACATAAATCAGCGTGATAAGAACTACCTCAAATGACAGAAACCATCTTTGGAGAAAATAGATTTGATTATTTAGTTTGGCTCATGCCCCATCCACTAACATGAAGGGGGCGGGATTCATGACCCATACTGCAGCCAGCCACCAGAGGGCAATCAAGATGGCTTCTGTGTGTGTGTGTGTGTGTGTGTGTGTGTGTGTGTGTGTCTCTCTCCAGTTCTTCCCTCGGTGTTTCTCCTCCAGAAGTCTCCCTCCTCTCCAGTCAGCTGCCATGCTACAGGCTTCTACCCAGACAGAGCCATGTTGTTCTGGATGAGAGATGGAGAGAAGCTTCAGGACCAGGGACAGATCCTCCCCAACCATGATGGAACCTTCCAGACGAGCGTTCAGCTGAACGTTTCATCAGTCAAACCTGAAGACTGGGGGAAGTACGAGTGCGTTTTTCAGCTCTCTGGTGTCAAGGAGGACATCATCACCAAACTGGACCCAGCAGTGATCAAGACCAACAACCCAGGTAAGACTGGGATCACAGCTGATGGAGGAGGAGAGACACATTTAGTTTACTTCTTACACCTGACTTGCAGTGCATGAAGGAATACTTTTATTTGACAATTTCATCAAATCACAGCTCTGCAAAGAAAAAGAGAGTGAAGCAGTGAGCGCTGTTCTTGTTCTACCTTCTGTAATGTTTTGTGTGTAAACTTTAATGTCTCTCCAGTGGAGCAGGCAGTAAAGACACCTTATTTGGAGTTACAAAGGTCCAGGGTTCAAATCCCCAGGTGGACAAGTCCTACTTGCCATAGGTTGCAGTATTACCTGACTTCTCCCTTTAGTTAGTTTCTCCTCACTAAACCTATACCAGGTGTTTATTTGGCTCAGTAGGTAAAGCCTCAACCTTTCATGTGGAAGTTTGTGAGATCTAATCCAGACGTGTCCGTTCCAAACTCATCAGTTATTAAGGACAAAATAGGAAGTTTGTCAGTTGTGAACAACTCCATCAATGTGATTACAATGAAAAGATGAACTTGACAGAAGTCACGGTCCGACACTAAAGTTAAGACTGCATGTCTGAACTTCACAACATGTCAGTTTGTGTGTGTCGCTTTACCTTCTGGAATGTTTGGTCTGTTTGTCTTTTCAAATCGTGCTTGGACCCCTAAATTGCTGCTTGTGGCTATGTTTGATTATTACATGGTGAATATGGTAACTGGAAATAAAGTGTTTCAAGCATCAATTAACTTTTCTTTTTTTTTTACTTAGAATTTATTTATTTTTTCTTTCAAAACAGAAAAGGGGGGAAAAAAAACTCAAACTAAACCAGTGTCACAGTACATAAAACATCAAGAAAAAAGCTTTGCAAGTCCATGTAAAGCTCTTATTCAAATAAAAATCAGTAGGTGTAGATACAGGGGTCTTAGCACAGTGTTGGGTGTAGATCAGTGGGTGTAGATACAGGGGTCTTAGCACAGTGTTGGGTGTAGATCAGTGGGTGTAGATACAGGGGTCTTAGCACAGTGTTGGGAGTAGATCAGTGGGTGTAGATACAGGGGTCTTAGCACAGTGTTGGGAGTAGATCAGTGGGTGTAGATACAGGGGTCTTAGCACAGTGTTGGGAGTAGATCAGTGGGTGTAGATACAGGGGTCTTAGCACAGTGTTGGGAATAGATCAGTGGGTGTAGATACAGGGGTCTTAGCACAGTGTTGGGAGTAGATCAGTGGGTGTAGATACAGGGGTCTTAGCACAGTGTTGGGAGTAGATCAGTGGGGGTAGATACAGGGGTCTTAGCACAGTGTTGGGAGTAGATCAGTGGGTGTAGATACAGGGGTCTTAGCACAGTGTTGGGAGTAGATCAGTGGGTGTAGATACAGGGGTCTTAGCACAGTGTTGGGAGTAGATCAGTGGGGGTAGATACAGGGGTCTTAGCACAGTGTTGGGAGTAGATCAGTGGGTGTAGATACAGGGGTCTTAGCACAGTGTTGGGAGTAGATCAGTGGGTGTAGATACAGGGGTCTTAGCACAGTGTTGGGAGTAGATCAGTGGGTGTAGATACAGTACAGGGGTCTTAGCACAGTGTTGGGTGTAGATCAGTGGGTGTAGTTACAGGGGTCTTAGCACAGTGTTGGGTGTAGATCAGTGGGTGTAGATACAGGGGTCTTAGCACAGTGTTGGGAGTAGATCAGTGGGTCAAGTCAAGTCAAGTCAAATTTATTTATATAGCCCTAATTCACAAGCATGTCTCAGAGGGCTTCACAGAAAGTATGTCTAGCTAATTCTAGCTGACACAACAGTAACAAGAATATACAGAATAAAGATAACATTTGAACAATTGATAATATAGAAAATATAGAAATGAAGAGAGAGCAGAGGAGAGAGCAGGAGAAGGGAGAAGAGCAGGGGGAATGTGAGAGAGTGATGGGGTGGGGAGGGAATGGGAGATGCTGGAGGGTATAGGAGGTGGGGAGGGAGCAAGAGGAGAGAGCAGGAGAGGGGAAGGGGGGGGGGGGGGTGTGGGGGAGAAGAGAGCAGGGGGAGGGAGGAGGTGGGGAGAGAATGAGAAATATAGACGCACATCTTGCAAACGGACATATGTCAATTTCTTAGCAACCAAACTATGCCTAATTTAATTGGCTGCAAGCCTTTAGTAGTGAGTCCTTTTGCCAAATAAGCACATATTCACATATAGAGCTTATGGGTGCCTTGCTTTAGGGAAGAGTGGATGCCATGCTTTGAATAGTGGCGAAATACTAAGAGCATGGGTGCCACGCTTTAAGTAGTGGCGAAATATTGGAGGGGATAGAGTGGGTGCCATGCTTTGGAGTAGAATGTGTACTATGCTTTAGAGTAGTGGGGGAAGGGGGGAAGAGGAAGAAACACCGGGAAGAGGAGAAGGCAGGAGAGTGGAGGAGGGGGGGGGAGAGCGGGGGGATGTGAGGGAGGAGAGGGGGGAGGTGGGGAGAAAATAGGAAATGTGGAGGAGGAGAGAACAGAGAAGGAGAGATGAGGGTGCAGGGGAGGGAGAGCCAGGGTAGAGGTAGGGTCTAGGGTTGGGGAGGGGGAGGAGTAGGATACGGGCCCGGATTAGGGCGAGGGTAGGGAGAAAATGGGAAATGTGGAGGAGGAGAGAACAGACTGTGGGAGGGTGCAGGGGAGGGAGAGCAGGGGGAATGTGAGAGGGAGGAGGTGGGGAGAAAATGGGAAATGTGGAGGAGGAGGGAACAGAGAAGGAGAGATGGGAGGGTGCAGGGGAGGGAGAGCCAGGGTAGAGGTAGGGTCTAGGGTTGCGGAGGGGAGGGAGTAGGATACGGGCCCGGATTAGGGCGAGGGTAGGGAGAAAATGGGAAATGTGGAGGAGGAGAGAACAGAGAAGGAGAGGTGGGAGGGTGCAGGGGAGGGAGAGCAGGGGGAATGTGAGAGGGAGGAGGTGGGGAGAAAATGGGAAATGTGGAGGAGGAGGGAACAGAGAAGGAGAGATGGGAGGGTGCAGGGGAGGGAGAGCCAGGGTAGAGGTAGGGTCTAGGGTTGGGGAGGGGAGGGAGTAGGATACGGGCCCGGATTAGGGCGAGGGTGGGGAGAAAATGGGAAATGTGGAGGGGGAGAGAACAGAGAAGGAGAGGTGGGAGGGTGCAGGGGAAGGAGAGGGGGGGGAGAAGGAGGCGGGGGGAAAACGGGAAACGCGGAGGAGGAGAGAACAGAGAAGGAGACGCGGGAGGGCGCAGGGGAGGGGGAGCAGGGGGAACGCGAGAGGAGGAGGCGGGGAGGGAACAGACCTCTCTGCTCCCTCCTCCTCCACACCCCCCCCCCGCACCCCCCCCCCCCCCACACCCCCACAGAGAAGCAGGGGGGATGTGAGAGGGAGGAGGTGGGGAGAAAACGGGAAACGTGAAGGAGGAGGGAACAGAGAAGGAGAGACGCAGGGGGAAATGCGGAGGAGGAGGGAACAGAGAAGGAGAGACGGGAGGGTGCAGGGGAGGGAGAGCCAGGGTAGAGGTAGGGTCTAGGGTTGGGGGGGGGGGGGAGGGGGTAGGATACGGGCCCGGATTAGGGCGAGGGTGGGGAGAAAATGGGAGACGTGGAGGAGGAGAGAACAGAGAAGGAGAGGTGGGAGGGTGCAGGGGAAGGAGAGCAGGGGGAATGTGAGAGAGGGGAGAGCAGGAAGTGGCAGGGATTCGGGAAAATAGGGGAGAAGAGGAGAAGGAGCAGAGGGGGGGGAGAAGGAGGCGGGGGGAAAACGCGGAGGAGGAGAGAACAGAGAAGGAGAGGCGGGAGGGTGGAGGGGAAGGAGAGCGGGGGGAATCTGAGAGAGGGGAGAGGACAGAGAGGAGGAGAGAACAGAGAAGGAGAGGTGGGAGGGTGCAGGGGAAGGAGAGCAGGGGGAATGTGAGAGAGGGGAGAGGACAGAGAGGAGGAGAGAACAGAGAAGGAGAGGTGGGAGGGTGCAGGGGAAGGAGAGCAGGGGGAATGTGAGAGAGGGGAGAGGACAGAGAGGAGGAGAGAACAGAGAAGGAGAGGTGGGAGGGTGCAGGGGAAGGAGAGCAGGGGGAATGTGAGAGAGGGGAGAGGACAGAGAGGAGGAGAGAACAGAGTAGGAGAGGCGGGAGGGCGCAGGGGAGGGGGAGCAGGATAGATACAGGGGTCTTAGCACAGTGTTGGGAGTAGATCAGTGGGTGTAGATACAGGGGTCTTAGCACAGTGTTGGGAGTAGATCAGTGGGTGTAGATACAGGGGTCTTAGCACAGTGGTGGGTTCATGTGAGATCTTCTTGAAAGAAAAGACAAGACAAAAACAAAAGTAAAAGTAGCATAGCCATATAAGAAGTGAAGGTCAATGAGACGAGCGTCAAATGAGCAGGAATTTCACTTCCGGCCAGCAGGAATTTCACTCGGGTTTAGTGATTTTGCCTTCAAAGTAAAAGCATGATAAAGTTCGTTTTTTTAAACCATAAAAATTGAAGTAGAAATCTAACTATGTCCAACATAATGAACATACGAACACTAAGATAAACCTCTAGTTTAATGTTTGAATGAAAATAGACATACAAAGGAGACCGTGTGTTATTTCTTGAAAAGCTTGCCACAGGGTGTGTCTCTAGCTCACACTGGTCAATAGAGGGTACCTCTCACCTGATTATGGCCTCTATAGGGAAGACATCAAGAGAAAAGATTATCAAGCTATAGGCTAGGCTACGTGACCCATTATGCAAATGCATGGATAATGTGCATGGTCTTGTGAGAAGTAGGTAGCCTACTTGCCAGATGTGTGCAAATAATTCTAAATCCATAGCCTACTTGAAGTCAATTGTTGCACGTCAAACTCACTTGATCCATGTAGAGGCATAGTCCATCTAGTGTCCATTGTGTCCTTGAGGGCTTGGCATCTTTCCTGAAGAACAGGTACTTTTGTCTCTTTGTGTCTTCTTGGGACCACAGTGGAAATCAGTTGAACAACTGTCTGTGTTTTTTATCCTTGTACTACTTTTTGTCACATACTTTATGTAATACTATTGTACTAAATAAAAATCAATCAATCAATCAATCTATCTATCATAGGGAAGTCATCTTGAGGCTGGATGGGTGTCAATTTTTGTGTTTTGGACATGTATGTACAGTGTCAAGTGAGCATGCCCACTCCCATTCAGAACACCATGAAAACGCTCCGATTTCAAATAAAGATTAAAAATCTAAATTCAATTGTTCCAGGTCAAACTCACTTGATCCATGGAGAGGCATAGTCCATCTATCATAGGGAAGTCATCTTGAGGCTGGATGGGTGTCAATTTTTGTGTTTTGGACATGTATGTACAGTGTCAAGTGAGCAGGAATTTTCTAGCTGCCCGCTCCCATTCAGAACACCATGAAAACGCTCCGATTTCAAATAAAGATTAAAAATCTAAATTCAATTGTTCCAGGTCAAACTCACTTGATCCATGTAGAGGCATAGTCCATCTATCATAGGGAAGTCATCTTGAGGCTGGATGGGTGTCAAGTTGTGTTTTTTGGACATGTATGTACAGTGTCAAGTGAGCATGCCCGCTCCCATTCAGAACACCATGAAAACGCTCCGATTTCAAATAAAGATTAAAAATCTAAAGTCAATTGTTGCACACACACTCAGACCAGTGAAGATTAAAGATTTTTATTGTCACTCCGTAGTAGTAGTAGTAAGTATCACGTGTGAAATTCTTGTGCTGTGGACTCCGTTTACAACATAGTACAAATATAACAGGGCATATGAGTGCAGGAAAACAACAAGAGACACAACAAGCAAACAGGCAGTAGAGTGATCAGACAAGTCAGAGACAGTGGCATATTATAGGTGCACATGGCACAAAAATTGACACCCATCCAGCCTCAAGATGACTTCCCTATGATAGATGGACTATGCCTCTACATGGATCAAGTGAGTTTGACCTGGAACAATTGACTTTAGATTTTTAATCTTTATTTGAAATCGAAGCGTTTTCATGGTGTTCTGAATGGGAGCGGGCATGCTCACTTGACACTGTACATACATGTCCAAAACACAAAAATTGACACCCATCCAGCCTCAAGATGACTTCCCTATGATAGATGGACTATGCCTCTACATGGATCAAGTGAGTCTGATCTGGAACAATTGACTTTAGATTTTTAATCTTTATTTGGAATCGGAGCGTTTTCATGGTGTTCTGAATGGGAGCGGGCAGCTAGAAAATTCCTGCTCACTTGACACTGTACATACATGTCCAAAACACAAAAATTGACACCCATCCAGCCTCAAGATGACTTCCCTATGATAGATGGACTATGCCTCTACATGGATCAAGTGAGTTTGACCTGGAACAATTGACTTTAGATTTTTAATCTTTATTTGAAATCGGAGCGTTTTCATGGTGTTCTGAATGGGAGCGGGCAGCTAGAAAATTCCTGCTCACTTGACACTGTACATACATGTCCAAAACAGAAAAATTGACACCCATCCAGCCTCAAGATGACTTCGCTATGATAGCTGGGCTATGTCTCTACATGGATCAAGTGAGTTTGTCCTGGAACAATTGACTTTAGATTTTTAATCTTTATTCAAAATCGGAGCGTTTTCATTGTGTTCTGAATGGGAGCGGACAGCTATAAAATTCCTGCTCACTTGACACTGTACATACATGTCCAAAACAGAAAAATTTACACCCATCCAGCCTCAAGATGACTTCCTTATGATAGCTGGGCTATGTCTCTACATGGATCAAGTGAGTTTGCCCTGGAACAATTGACTTTAGATTTTTAATCTTTATTCAAAATCGGAGCGTTTTCATTGTGTTCTGAATGGGAGCGGACAGCTATAAAATTCCTGCTCACTTGACACTGTACATACATGTCCAAAACAGAAAAATTGACACCCATCCAGCCTCAAGATGACTTCGCTATGATAGCTGGGCTATGTCTCTACATGGATCAAGTGAGTTTGCCCTGGAACAATTGACTTTAGATTTTTAATCTTTATTCGAAATCGGAGTGTTTTCATTGTGTTCTGAATGGGAGCGGACAGCTATAAAATTCCTGCTCACTTGACACTGTACATACATGTCCAAAACAGAAAAATTGACACCCATCCAGTCTCAAGATGACTTCCTTAGGATAGCTGGGCTATGTCTCTACATGGATCAAGTGAGTTTGCCCTGGAACAATTGACTTTAGATTTTTAATCTTTATTTGGAATCAGAGCGTTTTCATGGTGTTCTGAATGGGAGCGGGCATGCTCACTTGACACTGTACATACATGTCTAAAACACAAAAAATGACACCCATCCAGCCTCAAGATGACTTCCCTATGATAGCTGGGCTATGTCTCTACATGGATCAAGTGAGTTTGCCCTGGAACAATTGACTTTAGATTTTTAATCTTTATTCGAAATCGGAGCGTTTTCATTGTGTTCTGAATGGGAGCGGACAGCTATAAAATTCCTGCTCACTTGACACTGTACATACATGTCCAAAACAGAAAAATTGACACCCATCCAGTCTCAAGATGACTTCCTTAGGATAGCTGGGCTATGTCTCTACATGGATCAAGTGAGTTTGCCCTGGAACAATTGACTTTAGATTTTTAATCTTTATTTGGAATCAGAGCGTTTTCATGGTGTTCTGAATGGGAGCGGGCATGCTCACTTGACACTGTACATACATGTCTAAAACACAAAAAATGACACCCATCCAGCCTCAAGATGACTTCCCTATGATAGATGGACTATGCCTCTACATGGATCAAGTGAGTTTGACCTGGAACAATTGACTTTAGATTTTTAATCTTTATTTGAAATCGGAGCGTTTTCATGGTGTTCTGAATGGGAGCGGGCAGCTAGAAAATTCCTGCTCACTTGACACTGTACATACATGTCCAAAACAGAAAAATTGACACCCATCCAGCCTCAAGATGACTTCGCTATGATAGCTGGGCTATGTCTCTACATGGATCAAGTGAGTTTGTCCTGGAACAATTGACTTTAGATTTTTAATCTTTATTCAAAATCGGAGCGTTTTCATTGTGTTCTGAATGGGAGCGGACAGCTATAAAATTCCTGCTCACTTGACACTGTACATACATGTCCAAAACAGAAAAATTGACACCCATCCAGCCTCAAGATGACTTCCTTAGGATAGCTGGGCTATGTCTCTACATGGATCAAGTGAGTTTGCCCTGGAACAATTGACTTTAGATTTTTAATCTTTATTTGGAATCAGAGCGTTTTCATGGTGTTCTGAATGGGAGCGGGCATGCTCACTTGACACTGTACATACATGTCTAAAACACAAAAAATTACACCCATCCAGCCTCAAGATGACTTCCCTATGATAGATGGACTATGCCTCTACATGGATCAAGTGAGTTTGACCTGGAACAATTGACTTTAGATTTTTAATCTTTATTTGAAATCGGAGCGTTTTCATGGTGTTCTGAATGGGAGCGGGCAGCTAGAAAATTCCTGCTCACTTGACACTGTACATACATGTCCAAAACAGAAAAATTGACACCCATCCAGCCTCAAGATGACTTCGCTATGATAGCTGGGCTATGTCTCTACATGGATCAAGTGAGTTTGTCCTGGAACAATTGACTTTAGATTTTTAATCTTTATTCAAAATCGGAGCGTTTTCATTGTGTTCTGAATGGGAGCGGACAGCTATAAAATTCCTGCTCACTTGACACTGTACATACATGTCCAAAACAGAAAAATTTACACCCATCCAGCCTCAAGATGACTTCCTTATGATAGCTGGGCTATGTCTCTACATGGATCAAGTGAGTTTGCCCTGGAACAATTGACTTTAGATTTTTAATCTTTATTCAAAATCGGAGCGTTTTCATTGTGTTCTGAATGGGAGCGGACAGCTATAAAATTCCTGCTCACTTGACACTGTACATACATGTCCAAAACAGAAAAATTGACACCCATCCAGCCTCAAGATGACTTCCTTAGGATAGCTGGGCTATGTCTCTACATGGATCAAGTGAGTTTGCCCTGGAACAATTTACTTTAGATTTTTAATCTTTATTCAAAATCGGAGCGTTTTCATTGTGTTCTGAATGGGAGCGGACAGCTATAAAATTCCTGCTCACTTGACACTGTACATACATGTCCAAAACAGAAAAATTGACACCCATCCAGCCTCAAGATGACTTCCCTATGATAGCTGGGCTATGTCTCTACATGGATCAAGTGAGTTTGCCCTGGAACAATTGACTTTAGATTTTTAATCTTTATTCGAAATCGGGGCGTTTTCATGGTGTTCTGACTGATTGGAGCAAGCTTAATATAATAATATAGAAGTAGTTACACTACAATACCAAAGGATATATAGATCTAAATGGAATATAACATTTTCCATGTGTATTGTTATTCAATTTGTGTGATATAACTTAAATTTGTGTATTTTATCGAGTTTGAATGATCGCTTTTATTCTGAAAAATCCTGACCGGAAGTAAGAAATTCCTGCTCAGAAATTCCTGCTCATTTGACACTGGCGTCAATGAGCATGTTTGACTATACATCAGGGGGGAGGCAAACCATTCACATTCTTTATTCTGATAAATATAGTCACCACTTTGTCCATCTTGTGATGTATAAGTCATTTTGCAGTCTGAATAGAAAAGTCAGTCTCTCCATTTCATGAATTTCTTTAACTCATTGAGTGCCAAGGACGAGTATGTTCGTCAATTCAAATACTAACGTAGAGTGCCAAGGACGAGTATGTTCGTCAATTGCGTTTTTTGACGGTGGGACGTGGATCAAAGCCTAATATATCTCCTGTAAAATTTTGGGGCATGTTGAATGTGTATAACCTATTTTACCAACCCGTAGGTGGCGACAGTGCTCTCCAGATTAGAGAAAGTTGAGTAAAAACAGCAGAAAAAGCCGTGATGAAACCATTCTCATGAGAAAGGAGTGGCTTTTCGCTGTCGCGCTGGGAGCCGGCGCACAATGGTGGGGGGCTCTGAAAATAGACTCTGGGTGCAGCACACTTTGAAACGCGCAGCAGAAAGCCCAGAAAGCCCAGAATCGGACGCAGCTTCATCCCAGCTCACAACCGAAACCCCAGAAACGAGCGAGCCCGATCCAGACTCCCCCGACGAGCGGCCGCCATCCAGGCAGCAGAGACTCGCCTGACACACGCAGCACTCAGAGCGAGCAGAGCCACCAGAGACACACCCACGGAGGAGGAGTTTGCAGTAGAGGGGGGTGGGGGTGCTGTTATATTGAGGGAAATTACTGTTCAGATGTTTCAGGTCAGAAAATATTAGCTTCAGAGTCAGTGATTTGCTTGAAATGCTTAATTTAACAGAAGGCTCAATATCTCAGCTTCTAGATGGAAACGCCTGTTTTTGCTGTTTTTGACCTATCTTCTCCGGCTGATAACTAAAGAACGGAAAATGATATCAATACACTTTTTTTTGCTGCCGATACAATAGAGTCTCATCGTTCTTTGTGCGTGTTCGGTGTTTACATAGTAATATCACACAATATTATGTGGGCCTCGAGAAATCACTGAAAACGCTCTGAAACTCTGGCACTGGGAGCGTCCGTTCTCCAAAAGTGGCTGGCACTCAATGAGTTAATGATTAGCTAATTATCTACTGTGGGGGGGTCGGCCTGCAACCATTTACACGATAGTGTGACCTGCCAGCCCAGAATTTGATTCATGCTTTCCCAGACACTATCCCAAAACGGCTGTAACTTTGGGCAACCTTACAAGATTCTTCCAACCAAATTCACGTCAATACAAAGAGCAGGAAGTAGAAAAGACTGTTTAAGCATCAATTACTTTAAGTTAAAACCTGCCTAGTTAAAGGTAGAAAAAACTTTAAAAACATATAACAGAACGTGTTTCACCTTTAACCAGTTCCTCTTCGTCCAACAACAACAACAACAACCACTCCTCCAGCTGACCTGCCTGCAACAACAACCCGAGCTGATTCCTCCTCTCCAATTGAGACAAGTAAGACACTTTCACACATGTTGTAAAAACGATATCATATTTTTCCACACGTAAAGATGTCATATTTATTTTTTGAATCAGCTGTCACTCAGAAAACATCTGACTTATGATTTACAGTTTGTCTCCTCTTTAGTTGATGATACCAAACTATTTGATAGTCACATAAAATAGGATGATTTTCTCATTTATATTATTCCCTTCATCTTTTTGGCCCTGCACCGCCTGCTTCTCTCTCTTTCTCCCTCCCTCTCTCTCCCTTCTTCCCCACTCTCCCTCTATCTCTCTCACCCAGGTGACTTCCTGGTCATGACTGTGTGTGTGACTGTTGTTGTTGTGGTGCTGCTGGCTGTCAGTCTGTTGCTCTACAGATGGAAGAGAAAGAGAGAAAGTGATGGTGAGTTGCTTTCAACCGTGTAAACTATCACACACACACACACACACACACACACACACACACACACACACACACACACACACACACACACACACACACACACACACACACACACACACACACACACACAAATAAAAATCTTTGTACTGTCTGTTCCACAGGTTCGAACACCAGGGGAAACTCAGGCTCCATAAACCTGCAGGTGAATTGTTTTAACTCTTTGTATCTCTGTTCTCTATTCTCATAGTTAGTTTCCAGTTCCACCATTGACGGTAATATATGGACGTCATGTCAGCTCCCAAAAAGTGAAGCCAAAACACCTCGATTGCCCTCTGGTGTCTGGCTGATGGTTTCTGTCATTTTAGGTAGTTCTTATCACACTGACGTATGTTCAAGTGCTCATCTTTCTGATGAGTTTGTTTATAATTAGTTAAAGTTAAGCACAAGGCACACCAATCAAACATTCTCCAACAGACAGGGACAAACACCAACAGGCAGTTGTCTGAGGATGTTGGCAGTTGTTGACGAATGTTTGATGGCATAGAGAGCCAAAGTGAACCTCACTTCCTGCTTCAGCACTGTACCAGAGATTTTCATCCGCCATTTTTCCCCCCAGACATTTCGTAAAATGCTTATAAAAACAGTTTTACTTGTTCAAACCAAACGGTTCAGATATATTTAGAAACAGGGGAGACCATAACATTTAACTTAGATCAAAACGTTAAAAAAAAAGCGGATTTAAAGCTCTTTTCTGCAGAGGCCATCTTTTCTGCACCTTGCAGCCTCTCTCTGCTTTTAATGAGGAAAAACACTATATGGACACACAGCCTAAAACAGCATAGATGTACCCTTACTGAACTTAATATTTTATGATTTTTTTTCAGAATGTCACCTATGCCAACTGGCCTCGAGCCTCCAGATCCCAGCCAGACTCCACCTACCAGGGCCTCAATCCAGCCACCATGGACCAAGACCAAACATACTCTACTCCGCAGCCAGACTCCACCTACCAGAGCCTCAATCCAACTACCATGGATGAAGACCAAACATACGCTACTCTCGAGCAGGGCCAGTTTTAATCTTTTCAAACCAAAAGCGAATAATCAGTGTAAAAGAATTGCATGGCGATTAAGAACAAACAAACAAACAAACAAACAAACATTTATCTCTGTGGGACTATTCATACAAAATCAAAATTTGTTGTGCGGATTTTTATTTTTTCCCCCTTTTTGCCATGCGATTTATTCACACGTATTATTCTCTTTTATTCTAAAAAGACCTTGAGCCTGCTATATTAGGGTGGACTGGTAGAAGACTTGGGCGGTAGGTAGCCCAGAGGTTTAAGCAGTGGACTATCTGAAGGTTGCCGGGGAGGGGGATTAATAAAGTAGTATTCTATTCTGGATAAAAAACTAACTCATCAGGATAAGTCCATTAGCCTATTTCACACATCCCACCCAAATCAGCCATTTTGTGTCTAAAAGGCAGGACGTAAAACAGAGGTGCAAAGAAGGTCCTGTTTGCTGTTCCTCCGCTGCAGGGACAGCTGGTCCAGTCCCGGGGCTCTAATCAATAGTCTTGCTTGCACCAGCTTTACTTCCTGCCTTTTTGACACAAAATGGCTGATTTGGGTGAGATGTGAAATAGATGTATATAGGGAGACCGCACACTCCACAAATCTGCAGGAAGACCGACTTTCAAAGATACATAATTTATTGGCAACAGATGTCAGAACATCATGTTTCACAGATGTGCTTCATCAGGTTCATTCATAAAATGAGGGTGATCTCACACACCTCTGTAGCGGCCCGCCCCTAAACGCATAGTTCAATCAATCAATTAGCTCTGGTAGAGAATCTAACAAAAAGAGAAAACATTTTTGAACAACATGTAGAAAAAATTGTACCAAAATTTAAATAAAAACATAAATGTGACTATATCTATATCTATATCTATATATAGAAACATAGCTACATCTTACTGTATGTATATGTATGTATGTATGTATGTATGTACGTATGTATGTACGTACGTACTTTCGTACACACACACACACACACACACACACACACACACACACACACACACACACACACACACACACACACACACACACAGACACACACACACACACACACACACACACACACACACACACACAGTGACACTATATATATATATATATATATATATATATATATATATATATATATATAGTGTCACTCTGCTCTGTGTACAGTATGTGACTATAGGGAGTGTCACTCTGCTCTGTGTGTACAGTATGTGACTATAGGGAGTGTCACTCTGCTCTGTGTGTACAATATGTGACTATAGGGAGTGTCACTCTGCTCTGTGTGTACAGTATGTGACTATAGGGAGTGTCACTCTGCTCTGTGTACAGTATGTGACTATAAGGAGTGTCACTCTGCTCTGTGTGTACAGTATGTGACTATAGGGAGTGTCACCCTGCTCTGTGTGTACAGTATGTGACTATAAGGAGTGTCACTCTGCTCTGTGTGTACAGTATGTGACTATAGGGAGTGTCACTCTGCTCTGTGTGTACAGTATGTGACTATAGGGAGTGTAACTCTGCTCTGTGTGTACAGTATGTGACTATAGAGAGTGTCACTCTGCTCTGTGTGTACAGTATGTGACTATAGGGAGTGTCACTGCTCTGTGTGTACAGTATGTGACTATAGGGAGTGTCACTCTGCTCTGTGTGTACAGTATGTGACTATAGGGAGTGTCACTCTGCTCTGTGTGTACAGTATGTGACTATAGAGAGTGTCACTCTGCTCTGTGTGTACAATATGTGACTATAGGGAGTGTCACTCTGCTCTGTGTGTACAGTATGTGACTATAGAGAGTGTCACTCTGCTCTGTGTATACAGTATGTGACTATAGGGAGTGTGACTGGGTCCATGTCTAGGGGAGTGAAGGAATGACCACTTTACAACACACCTACCTGTTCTGGGCTCTGTGATGAAAGGAGTCTATTTTTTACCATGAATCTCATCACTCCTATTTAATTTGTAATAAAGGACAAAGTAAAGAAAGAGAACAACAAAACTCTCCTCGAGGTACAACACCCTCAAACTGTGATCAGCTGTGCTGCTTTTGTGTTGGAGAAGCAGAAGCACACGTGTGACAGAAATGTGATTTATTTTGAATTATTGAGGAGTGAAAATCTGGACAGAGGAAAGTTCATTAGTGATGCATCTGCATGACTCAAAAACGTATCATTGAGGTGGCAAAGCCTTCACTCCCTCAAGCTTTGACTTTTGATTATAAAATATGTACATTTGTGTAGGCTAAATGTTTTTATTTGATATTTGATATTATTGATATTTGTCCAGAGTACCTGTTTCGAAATACCCCCTTGCCACAAAAGTACATGTCGTGATGGTCGCAGTAATAATGGTTGTTGTTGTTTGTTTGAAATAAGAGTTAACAAGATGTCAAATGAAAGCTGAATCCACAGATTCCAACAGTATCAGTCTGATCAGTCTACGAGCAAAACTCACTGAACTAGCAGGTGAAGAACAACACTTACTCTCACGACAGGCGGCGGTAATAGATTACTTTGAACATGTGTATTTTATATTTGATGCTTCTTGACTTGCAGTACTTTGCCTTTTATATTTACTCTCGTAAATTATCTTACTATGTTAATTGATGCTATGCATGCTATGCACTGAACACCAAAGTAAATTCCTTGTAGCCTGTGTGTAAAGTTACTTGGCAATAAAGACAATTCTGATTCCGATTTTACAGACGTCTATCAGGCTGGAATAGTATTTTTTTATAACAATCTATTAGAATAAGTATCCTTTTAAATATTTTATAGAGGACTTGTTGTGATTCATGTGTGTGCAGAAAACTAGGAACCAACCGCCTTTTTTCTTTTCTGTTCTTATGACGAGAGAAACATTGGCTATAATGTTCACCAAATTGATTGATTGATTGATTGAGTGATTGATTGATTTTATTTATGGATATAGCTGCTATTGGACTTGGTTATGCTATATTATAGCAGAACCAAGTCCAAGGGACAGACATGTAAAAGTGTGAACACTTATTTCCAACATGGTCCCTGTTCTTATAGATCAGGACATACGGTAACACATAACATCAAATAAACAAAATAGAACAATCAAAAGAACAAGGCTCAGCACGTTACTCTATAGTTTACTCAGCAAGATTCTTTTCAGAAGGTTTTTAAAACCATTCAGCGAATTCACAGACATAATTTCATTGTGGATCTTGTTCCATTGACGAAGGTACTTCTCCCTACTTTACTTTTCAGATTGGGTATAGTTTCAGGTTCGCTATGCTAGCCCTCGTGTTCTGACCATGAATGTCCCACACAAACTGAAAGTACTTAGTAAAATAATTTGGACAAAGGTCATGCAATATTTTATAGACCATGATCATTTTTAACTGTTGAACTCTACTCTTTCAACGGGGAGCCAATTTAACTCTTTAAAATCTCTTAGTTATATACCACAGTACCAGGATATACAGGTGCAGTAGGATATATGTATATATATATACATATATATATATATATATATATATATATATATATATATATATATATATATATATATATATATATATATATATATACATATATATATATATATATATATATATATATATACATACATATATACATACATACATATATACATATATGTATATATATACACACACACACACACACACACACACACACACACACACACACATACATACATACATACATACATACATACTGTACATACATATATATGTATACATACATATATGACAGCCATGCTTCCACAGTAGACTGGAGCAGCATCGCTCAGTACTTGAACTGGCCACATTCAGGGCCTACCGGTCACCATGGCCAACTCTGCAGCCCAGCAAAGCAGCACCCTCCAGTATGCCCAGACACCTTACAGCCAGCAGATGGCGCCCAGCGACCAGGTGGTGTACAAGGTGCAGGAGGAGACCCGGGCAGCAGCCACATCCAGCTCCTCGTCTCAGACAAGGACCTCTCCTGTGGGACTGTCTGTCTGAGAAGGAACTCCGGCTGGCAAAATACAGAGAGCAAGCCTGTAAATGTCACCAGAAGAGAAAGGATTATTTTCAGCATCTGGAAAAACGTGAAGCTGATCTAGAGAAACGGAACAAGACCCTGATGGAAGAACTCCAAACATTAAAGGCCAGTTATTGTGTTTGAGGAGAGGTCCACCCGTATAGAGAGCCAAAGTGAAACGTCACTTCCTGCTTTCTCCCTGTACCAAGCGCTGGAAAAAATATGAATGGCAATGAACGGAGAATAACATTATTTTTTTGATCCCGTTTGAATTGTGCCAGGGGGGGTGCCAACGTAAATTTTGTCAATTTAAAACATAACTTTGCATGTAAAGAAAGTCGCAGTTTGTCGTTAGTTTGGTATAAAAACTACATAGCTCGTGGAAGCTTGTGGCATGTCGCCGGTCTGTAGAGAAAGTGAAGTCACTCAGACGACAGTGTATGTAGTCTTTCTGATTTATAACTTCTATTGCAACAGTTTGGCGACAAACTGCGACTTTCTTGACATGCAAAGTTACGTTTTAAATGGACAAAATGACCGTGCTTCCACGATGGCCTTGAAAAGTGTGGGTAAGGTTAGTTCCAGAACTAGATACCAAATCACGAGGGCAATTTTACTGTAGAGGGAATCCCTAAGACTCTTGACATCCTGCTTAGTCCAGTGTCACTTGGACTATGTTGTTAGTTTGTGGTATTGGAGCCTTAACAAGGCCTTAAAACAGAAACTCAGAGTAGCACAAAATAAACTGGTGTGTGTTGCTCACAAAATGTCATTGCCCCTAAGTTTACATGTGTGTGTGTGTGTGTGTGCGTGTGCGTGCGTGCGTGTGCGCACACGCACACTCTCATGACATCTTATGACATCTCTGATGACATCATCAGTGACTTATGACATCACTGATGTCATAAGTCACAATGCCTCTGGGACAAAAATGTAAACAGAACAGACAACAAACATTGCCCACATGCTCCCTTTTATATACTGGACATAGATGTGCATTAAAACACTGATTAGGAAATGCTTGTATCTTATGTGCTTTGATTTAAAACATAACTAAATTTGTAACTTGTTACTTGACAAAGTAACAGAAATCCTGGTAATAAGTTATATTACTGAGTTACATAATGTAACATACATAATGTAATTATGTAACATAATGGTTTTTGCACCATCATTACATCATATGTATTACACTTAAATACCTTAACTAACACGTTCACACAGAAGATTAATGAAACACACAAGGCAACGTATGTAAACACATTTTCTATCTAAAAACACAACAATAACAAATCCATTAAAACAATTTGAAAAACACAATTTAAAAAAGACAGGAAAGTGCATGCAAGGATGAGATTGACTTATACAGTTATCTGATGATCATTGCCCGCATGATTGTACTAATTAACTGGGTCATCCTCTCTTTAGCCTTCTTCTTCACGGGGTCCATCACAAAGCTCTTCCACAGACGCACAGTCTCATCAGCACCAATAGTAGCACATGTGGAGGTGTCTGGGCTCAGAGTGGCATGAACACAGTCTCATCAGCACCAATAGTAGCACATGTGGAGGTGTCTGGGCTCAGAGTGGCATGAACAGTCTCATCAGCACCAATAGTAGCACATGTGGAGGTGTCTGGGCTCAGAGTGGCATGAAGAACTCTGTCATCGTGGCCTCAAATAAAAGAAAAAGAAAGTGCACTTATTAGCTTAGAACAGCAAAATCATGAACTATAAGACTGCTTTGAAATCTTAGTTGGTGCTTCCCTGTTAAAAAGACCAAAGTATGGGGCGTCCGGGTAGTGTAGCGGTAGATTCCCTGCCTGCCAACATGAGGGTCGCAGGCTCGCGCCCCCGTGTTACCTCCGGCTTGGTCGCGCATCCATACGGGCACGATTGGCTGTGTCTGCGGGTGGGAAGCCTGATTGGGGGTATGTGTCCTGGTGGCAGTGAAGGGGAACTGTGGGAGTGTGATCCTCTCACATGCTATGTCCTGCTGGCAGTGGTGTAATGTAACTAAGTATAAATACTTATACTGTACTTGTATTTTTTCTGAGTATCTGTACTTTACTTGAGTATTTATATTTCTGTCAACTTTCACTTTTACTCCACTACATTTCCCAAATAAAATGGATACTTTTACTCCACTACATTTCCCCCAAGCATCTTACTGTAGTTACAAAGTAAAATCAGAAGAAATTGCGTAGCCTGCAAGCAATCAGGTTTGGCAAATCAGTGATCCTAGTTTGCAAGTTACGTTAATCACGATCCACACGCCATTCCATTTGGTGGCTGTAATGCAACAAAACGTTGTTTGCCAGCGGCTATAAAAGTCAAGAAGAAGAAATAGACTTCCACTCAAGCCCAGGCATGTCTTTTGCTTGATTTGTTTTTGCAGCATTTACTTGTACTTTTTACTTTCAATACTTAAGTACATTTAATATCAGAAAATTACTTTTGATACTTAAAGGAGGACTTACCCCCTAGATATGTATTAGAACAGTGATTTGAAAATACCTATGGAAAAAACCAAGAAATGACATATCGTCGGTGTCGGGCCAGGACCTCGAATGTCACTTTTTTCACTTTCTTACTTTTTGTCATGAATCAATGCCATTGGTCACCCTTCACGTCTCTGTGTGGTTTTTAACAAATGCAACCAATGGAAAAGCATTAAAACGAGCTTGGGAGTAAATCTCGTAACGCCATTCGCCCTCAATCTGTCAGTCAAACCTCGAAATTCCCCCCCTACCTCCGTGTGTACCCCCCCACGCAGGACACTAAACCCGGAAAAGACACACGGCAGACGCGCTGTGTATTTCTCATATCGTTTTGACTCATCCTGGCTTCCTCTGACGTTAATATATCAATCAAATGTTTTCCAGTTATTCCTAGGCTGCAAACTTGTTTTAACATGCAAATCGGAGTGCTTTCTGACGAGAATAAAGTAACGTTTACGTTACGTTATGTCAGACTATTTCTCACCCCATGCGAAAGCCCCAAATCGGCCATGAGAGGCGAGGGGCAATCCTGCTGCTCCTACGCGCGCGCCCGCGGCCTGGAGCTTGGGGGCTCGTGCATGAGGATGCGGCTGCCTCCCGCTTGACTGGCCATGAGAAAGCACTTCCAAGTCGGACTGATAATATAAACAACATCATTTGAGCTTATCCAGGTCAGATATTTATAAAGTAATGACACATTCAGCGGGAAACTAACTATAATTAAGACATGTGCCAACTTTGACGACATTTGGTTCAGTAGTTTAAGAGCAAACAGGTTTTTTTTACTTCCTGAAAAGTTTCTGTTTTGGAGATACAAGGTCCTGGAACGACAGCAGCGATATGCTCTTGTCTATACTAAACTCTTTGGCTGTGTTCAAGTCAAGATTTTTTTTCGGAAATCGACGCCATTACAGTTTGCCTACCGCCTCAAAAATAATTTTTTTGAGAGGGGCAATATCTTTATAAATATCAACAACTAGCCAACGCTGGTGGCATGTATGGAAAGAGTGTTGCTCAAAATTGTTGATAGTTATATCAATTTGGTAATTCAGTGGCGAACTAGAAATTTAATTATTTTTCTGCATGTATCTATGGCAGGTTTCAAACTACGTTACGAGAGCAAAGTGACATGGGCTCGTTACAGCAGCACACCGCACAATAGGAGAAACCCCCCGCTCTGGGGTAACACAATGCGAGATTTCTCCACGTCATTCCCTCGTACAACTAGCGATAAACCGCGCAATGAAATCTGTTTTTAATTTGCGTTTTGGGGCTTTTCGTGATTCTTGTTAAAAGTTGTGCAAAAGTTTTCCTCTCAGCGCAGTTGCAGGCTGCGCCTCCTCCCTCCTCCCAGACCCTGGCTGGCGAAACAGCCTGGCTCCTGCATGCATGGGGCGCTCTGTAACCTCACGGAGCAACAAACAATCTTATCGTCCGTATCTTATTGTCCTCTACCGGCTCGCCCCAAGGCTGTGTTTTATCTGCTTTCTTATATATTCTATACACCAACGACTGTCGCAGCCGTTTCGCCAACAGATTCATCGTCAAGTACGCTGACGATTCTGTCATCGTCAGTCTGCTTGACGATGATGATGTAGGACACGGCCAAGTCATTGACGACTTCGTTTCTTGGTGCGAAAACGCTTCCTTACAACTCAACGTTTCCAAAACGAAAGAGGTTTGTATTGATTTTCGACGTTCCCCCCCTGTTCCCCAGAGCAGTTTTGTCAACGGTCAGCCTGTCGATATAGTGACAGACTACAAATATCTGGGTACGGTAATTGACAGCAAGCTGAAGTTTGATCTGAATACCGACATGCTGTGTAAGAAAGGTCAGCAGCACCTTTTCTGCCTTAGGAAGCTGGCCAAATTTCAGGTTGATAAAACTCTGATGAAAATGTTCTATAGTGCTTTTGTGGAGTCTGTCATTTCATTTTCCATAATCTGCTGGTATGGTAATCTTTGTACTAAAGACAAGAACTCCCTGGGGAGAATAGTGAAGGTGGCTTCGAAAATAGCCGGAACCCAGTTCAGAAGCCTGGACCAGATCTGTAATAACCAGTGTAACATTCCTGGTAACTCATGAGGCAGAGGCTTCTTGATGGTACAAGGTTCTTTATTCTCAGTTAGTTATATTACAACTCTCAGCGGTTGTCACGCTCGTAGCTAGCAGCCTTCCCTTCTAGCAGTGTGTGAAGACTCACGCGCATGCTCAGTCTTTCCCGGAAGTATCCCCACAGCATAGTGTTCCCCAATACAACACTCCCACACATCAGTTCCTATCTGTAGTTGAGACACTACCAATGCTCACCCCTGTATGTGTAATGCTGATACGCTACATACTCCCCGCCCAACAATAAGGTCAACGCCCACGTTGATACCACATCACACACCCCCTTGTACCAAAACACACCCAACATCTTTTTTTAACAACTTCTTTGTTTTTTTTCTTTCCAACCACATTTTATGTTGCAATCTCAGACTTCCCCACAATATCTCATGTCATGCACATCCTTTACTTTCTGTTACAACATTTCAACATTTCCAACCACCATCTCCTCTCTTTTTTTTTTTTTTTTTTTTTTAATACAACTCAAAGTTGTTAAAGCGTCCTGGAGCCCTTTGCTCTCTCCGTGGCCGTGTTAGTCTCTGTGAATCTGCCTGCGGGGCTGATCCCGCCTGCAGTGTCTCTGGGTCTTCAAGTCTCTGAGTGGGGCCCGCCCGGTCATAGCCGGACGCCCCTCTCTGTGGAAACAGAGTCCTTCTTTCAGCCTGTCCAGGTGAAACCGCCGAGCGGCCGAGATCTGGGGGAAAGGTGCACCCCCCCCGGTATGGGGCCAACCTGTCTCGGTGGAGTACCTTCTTGCCACCAAGTGGCATCTGCACTCGGTACACCACCTCCCCCATTCTCTCCATGACCCTGCATGGGCCTGTCCAGTGACAGTCCAGTTTAGGGCTACGCCCTTTTTTTCTCCGGGGTGTGTACACCCAGACCAACTCCCCCCCCTGGAAATGGTTTCCCTTTGCTCTCACATCATAGTTCCTTTTTTGTCTCATGCCTGCTTTCTCTAGCTGGTCCCGAGCGAAGTTGTGAGCGGACTCTAAGCGATCTTGTAGCCTCCTGGCGTACTCTCGCCCCGGGGGAGCGTCCAGTGCATCTGGTGGCTTGCCGAACGCCATTTCTGCTGGTGTCCGCAGTTCTCGACCTAACATGAGCAGAGCTGGTGTGCAGGAGGTGGACTCGTGGGTGGCAGATCTGTAGGCCATGAGGATGAGAGGCAGGTGCGTGTCCCAGTCCTTCTGGTGCTCCTCCGTGAGGATGGCCAACTGCTTTTTCAGCGTTCGATTGAATCTTTCTACAAGGCCATCGCTCTGGGGGTGCAATGCTG
This sequence comes from Poromitra crassiceps, assembly GCF_964638095.1. Classification (NCBI taxonomy): domain Eukaryota; kingdom Metazoa; phylum Chordata; class Actinopteri; order Beryciformes; family Melamphaidae; genus Poromitra; species Poromitra crassiceps. The sequence goes on from NC_139643.1 coordinate 10,417,388, forward strand.
TGGTCCGTGTCTTTTTAATGTTCAGTTTCTCGCACATGGTGGCGAACACTCGTGACTCAAAGTTTCTCCCTTGGTCACTGTGTAGGGTCTCTGGTGCTCCGAACCTACTGAACATGCCGGTTACTAGTGCCTCGACCACCGTCCCCGCCTCCTGGTCGGGCAGTGCGTACGCCTCTGGCCATTTTGTGAAATAGTCCATGGCGACCAGGACGTATCGATTTCCACTGTCTGAGCGTGGGAAAGGTCCCATCACATCTACTGCTACCCTCTCCATGGGGGCTCCTGCTGCTAGCTGTTGGAGCGGGGCGCGAGACTGGTCTAACGGCCCTTTGTACGCTGCGCAGAGGTCGCAGCGTCGACAGAAGTCCTGTACGTCTCTCCCCATCCTCCCCCAATAAAAGCCTTGTCTGATGCGACGGAGGGTTTTGCTTACCCCAAAGTGCCCAGCCCCTACAGTTCCATGGCAGCTCCTGCACACCTCCTCCCTCAGCGTCGTCGGCACTACTTTCCGCCACTTAGGTTCTCCTGTCGCTGGCTCCATCCAGGACTTCATCAGCACTCCGCTACTCAATCTCAGGGTGTCGAACCCTGCCCACAGCCCTTTGGTTGTGTCGGTGGCCCCTGCCACCTCTTCCCAGGGCGGCTTCTGGCCCTCTTCTACCCATTGCAGTACCGGCGACAGCTCCCTGTCGTTTTCTTGGTGGCCCCTCCAATCTGCTGCCTCTGCCATCCGCAGCGTCTTGCACACTGGTCCATCCCCCGTGTGGTTAGGGCAGATCCTAGCTTCCTCTTGGAGCTCTCTCTCTCTTCCTTCTCTCTTTTCGCAGTACGTACACCCTCTCTCTGCGCAGGGTCGTCGTGCGTCTTCTCTTCCAGCGTGCAAATGCCCCCCGCGCCGATGCCATGCCCTAAGAACTCCACCCTCCTCTTCAGGAAGTGGCACTTGTCTGGGTGTAACTTTAGACCCGCCTCTGCTATCTTCTGCAGGACTTTTCGTAACGCCCCCACTGCTGCCTGGAACGTGCCCCCGTGTGTCAAGATGTCATCTAAATACACGACGCATTCGGATCGGGGAATGTCTCCCAGCAGTTTCTCCATTAACCTCTCGAACGTTGCTGGTGCGTTGCACAGCCCGAAACTGAGTACTCGAAACTGCCACAGCCCCTTCTCTGTGCGGAAGGCGGTCTTTTGTTTGGCATCGTCACGGAGGGGCACCTGCCAGTACCCGCTACGGAGGTCTAGGGATGAGAACCAGGATGACTCTCCCGCGGCGTCTAACAGTTCCTCGATGATGGGCATCGGGTATGCGTCTTTTTTTGTCACTTTGTTCAGCCCCCTATAGTCTACACAAAATCGCATTTTGGGGCTATTCTTCTTTCTCACCAGCACTACTCCTGACGCCCACGGGCTGTCTGATGGCTCAATGATCCCCGCCCGCAGCATGTTCTCTACAGCTTCGTTCGCTATCTCTCTCCTCGCTGCGGGGACCCGACGGGGATATGACCTGACGGGTCGCGCCCCCTCCGTGTCTATTTCGTGTTCCACCAGGTGGGTACAGCCTAGCTCATCATCCGACATGGCGAAAATGTCTTTATATTCCTCTAGTACTCTCCACAGTTCATCGCTCTGCTGGGGTTCTAACCCTTCCCTCTGGCGTTGGTGCAATCCCCTGAGCATCTCTAACCTCTCCCCCTCTGCCTGTTGCGCTGGCTGAGGGCAAGTGTTTGGAGGTGGGCTAGGGGCGGGGCTTTGTGGAGGGGCTTGGTCTGCTGGGTGGGGCTCATGCTCTACGGTGACGCGATATACAGTGACGTTATTCACATTAGCTCTCTCTGCGTTGACGTGGCGTGCCCCTGCCCTGTGCTCTATCGTGAAGTTGTAGTCTGCCATTTTCTCTAACCAGCGGCACACTTGTCCCTCCGGCTCTCGGAAGGACCACAGCCACTGCAGCGCCGAGTGGTCGGTCCGTATGGTGAACCGCGGCTGTCCCAGGAGGTAATATCTAAAGTGTCTTAGTGCTTCTACTACGGCGAGGAGCTCCCGGCGGGTGACACAGTAGTTACGTTCTGCTTTATCGAAAGTTTTGCTGTAGTACGCCACCACCCGCTCCCCGTCCGGCCCCGCCTGGGACAGCACGGCCCCCATACCCCCGTTGCTGGCATCAGTGTCTAGTAGGAACGGCAGGGCGGGGTCTGGTGCTCTAAGCACCGGGGACTCGGTCAGCGCTTTCTTGAGGGCTTTAAAGGCTAGGTGGCATTCTGTCGTCCAGTGGAAGTCTGCGTTCTTCTCTTTTAGCCTCAACAGTGGTTCCGCTATTTTAGAAAACCCGTTTACGAATTTCCTGTAGTATGCGGCTAGCCCTACGAAGCTCTCGAGTTGGCCTTTGTTTCTGGGGGTGGGCCACTCCATGACCGCCTGCGTCTTCTCTTCCAGCGTACGAATGCCCCCCGCGCCGATGCCATGCCCTAAGAACTCCACCCTCCTCTTCAGGAAGTGGCACTTGTCTGGGTGTAACTTTAGACCCGCCTCTGCTATCTTCTGCAGGACTTTTCGTAACGCCCCCACTGCTGCCTGGAACGTGCCCCCGTGTGTCAAGATGTCATCTAAATACACGACGCATTCGGATCGGGGAATGTCTCCCAGCAGTTTCTCCATTAACCTCTCGAACGTTGCTGGTGCGTTGCACAGCCCGAAACTGAGTACTCGAAACTGCCACAGCCCCTTCTCTGTGCGGAAGGCGGTCTTGGGAGGTCTAGGGATGAGAACCAGGATGACTCTCCCGCGGCGTCTAACAGTTCCTCGATGATGGGCATCGGGTATGCGTCTTTTTTTGTCACTTTGTTCAGCCCCCTATAGTCTACACAAAATCGCATTTTGGGGCTATTCTTCTTTCTCACCAGCACTACTCCTGACGCCCACGGGCTGTCTGATGGCTCAATGATCCCCGCCCGCAGCATGTTCTCTACAGCTTCGTTCGCTATCTCTCTCCTCGCTGCGGGGACCCGACGGGGATATGACCTGACGGGTCGCGCCCCCTCCGTGTCTATTTCGTGTTCCACCAGGTGGGTACAGCCTAGCTCATCATCCAACATGGCGAAAATGTCTTTATATTCCTCTAGTACTCTCCACAGTTCATCGCTCTGCTGGGGTTCTAACCCTTCCCTCTGGCGTTGGTGCAATCCCCTGAGCATCTCTAACCTCTCTCTCTCCCCCTCTGCCTGTTGCGCTGGCTGAGGGCAAGTGTTTGGAGGTGGGCTAGGGGCGGGGCTTTGTGGAGGGGCTTGGTCTGCTGGGTGGGGCTCATGCTCTACGGTGACGCGATATACAGTGACGTTATTCACATTAGCTCTCTCTCCTGGAGACTGCAGGGTCGCTCTGCGGAGCAGTTGTTCTGTCAGCTGTTGTACTGACTCGGACAGTTCTTTCACCCTGTCGCCTTGCTCTGTCAACGCCGTCTTCCACGCTGGCTCTTCTTGTATCGGGCTTTCTGCTGCCATTCTCGCCACGGGGGCAGCTCTCCCCTCTTCGCTGTTCATGGTCCAGCCCTCTACTGTCTCTCTTTCGAACGCCAGCTCCAGCGCCATTTCTAGTGTCTTTGGCCGTTGCAACATTACTTGCTCTCTTAGCCCTTGCGGCGCGATAGCCTGGATGAAGTAATTTCGTGCTAGCTCGTCTAGTGTTTCTGGCGGCAACCGGCTGTACACACGCCGGCTGAGGATCTCAATGTCTGTAGCCAGCGCTCGCAGCGGCTCCCCTGGTCGTCTGCGCCTGTTACACAGTTCCGCGACCATGATGCCTTCCTCTTTGCATCGTCCGAATCGCCTCCTCAGGGCCGCCATCACAATGTCTAAGTCTTTTGTGTCTGCCATTGCTGCCACACATGTTATAGCTTCGCCCTCGAGCGACATCACCAAGTGACTGGCTCTCTCTTCCCTCGACCAGCCATTCATGTCCGCTACTACGTTAAACATTGTGCAATATGGCTCCCACTCGCCTTTATCGTTGAATTTTGGCGGGTTGATTTCCTTTCTTCCTCGCCGCCCGCCGTCCTTTGTCGCCTCGACCCGTGTCCCGTCTTTGTCCTCGGCCCGCAGGCTAGCTCCGCTGGGCTGTGGCACAGCCTCCATGGCTACAGCGGCAATGTCGACCCGCTCGATCTTCACCCTCACCGGCCCCGGTTCCTCCGCTCCTTCTCCCGCCTCGCTAGCTTGCCTGCTAGCTCCCTTGAGCCGCGGGATAGCTTCCATGGCTACGGTGATAGCGCTGTCTGGTTCGAATTTTATTTTCACCAACCCCAGACTTTCTGCTGCTTTTCCCGCTTGGCTCTCTGTGGTAGCGGCTGCGTCCACCCAGACATCTTCCTCCTCGGACGCCTGGTAGTCTGCCCCGGCTCTTGCCTTTCCCGCCTCTCTATTGAGTCGTTTGCGCTCTTTCTTCAGGAACTTGTTAACCATTTCGCCGAATCTGGAGGCAATATTCACCGTTTAATTCACGCTCGTAGCTAGCAGCCTTCCCTTCTAGCAGTGTGTGAAGACTCACGCGCATGCTCAGTCTTTCCCGGAAGTATCCCCACAGCATAGTGTTCCCCAATACAACACTCCCACACATCAGTTCCTATCTGTAGTTGAGACACTACCAATGCTCACCCCTGTATGTGTAATGCTGATACGCTACACCAGGTTCTGAAAAAAGCAGTGTCCATCCGATCAGATGATGCCCACCCTCTGAGGTTCGAATATGAGCTGCTTCCATCCGGGCTCCGCCTTCGTGCCCCCATAGTTAAAAAGAACAGATACAGAAATTCCTTTGTGCCTGTCTCTATCAGAGCGTTGAACGCTGCTGGGGTACAAATGGAATGTCTCCCCATCTGCTGTTATTTTGTTATTTATTTATTTTATCCTTTTATTCTTTTATTCTTTTATCTTTATTTATTCTTAGGGGTACAGTACAGTACATCTGTATTATATACTTTGTCTGCCCTTTGGTCTGGACTGAGGTTTTTCTTTTGTGCTTTAATACAATGATACATTGTAGCTCTTTCTCGTGATATAAATGTGCTGCTGTGAGCGAACTGCACTTTGCTACTATGCACTTTATATCTCTACTGTGCACTTTAGATCGTTGCTACTGTTGTCATTTGCACTTTAACTATTGTGTTGTACTTTAAACTGCTGCTCTAGACTGTTTTTACAATGTTTTTTTTGTCTTATTTGTTTTTATGTATGTACTTCGTACTACACTTTCTGCAATCCAATTTGCCCTTTTGGGACACTTAATAAATCTTGAATCTTGAATCTTGAATCTTGAACAAACACAGACAGAAATAGCTGGTGTGCGATTTTTCTTTGTGCGATTGAGGGAATCCCGCATCTTTTTGCGAAGGTGCGACTGGACAGGACGCTTTTCACAGACGGGCACAGTAGCTGAGTAGCCTGCGGATCTCTCCTCCTCCTCCTCCGCCCATTCACAGTCTGTCTGCTGTGCGCGCCCCCGCTGGTGCATGAGAGTGCAGACTCTCCCGTTTGACTGGCCGAGAGAAAGTGCTTCCAAGTCGGACTGATAATATAAACAACATAATTAGAGCTTATCCAGGTAAGATATTTATAATGTAATGACACATTCAGCGATAAACTGTCTACAATGAAGACATATGTCAAATATGACAACGTGGTGTTCAGTATTTTAAGAGCACAGGAGCTACTTGCTTGATCAAACGGTCAAACCCAATCCTGCGCGCGCCCCCGGAGCTTGGAGCTAGTGCATGAGGTTTTACAGTACGACTCTCTCCCGCCCGCTCCCGCCTGCCTGGGCTGGAGACAGTGCTTCCCACTCGGACTGATAATATAAACATCATCATTCGAGCTTATCCAGGTAAGATATTAATAAAGTAATGACACATTCAGCGGGAAACTAACTATAATTAAGACATGTGCCAACTTTGACGACGTTTGGTTCAGTATTTTAAGAGCAAACTTCAATAGGAATAGGCTTGGAGTTCTGAGGAGCCGAAAGGGTACAGGGGGGGTAGGGGAGTAATTATCTTGAAATCCCATAGTCTTTGGGAACACTGTGACGTCAGTGTGTTCCTAATATCCCATTCATTTAAGAAAAGAAAAAAAAGCAGTCTTCGACCCTTAGAGGGCGCTTATGCCAGATATGCTGCTGAAAAATGATACAAATGGTGAAATGGCAACAGTTTGGTGTCAAATGTGGAAATTTTGACCAGAATTCTTCACACATCACCCCCAAAGTCATATATATTGGTTAAAAGCTGAAAAAAAGTGTTTTGGAGGTAAGTTCTCCTTTAAGTACAGAAAATATCAAGTACTTTAAGACTTTTACTCAAGTAATATTCTAATGAGTGACTTTGACTTTTACCAAAGTCTTTTACTGGGAAGATATCTTTACTTTTACTTAACTCATTGAGTGCCAAGGACGTCGATCGACGTCAAAGTAAATAGTGACGTAGAGTGCCAAAGACGTCGATCGACGTCAAATGCGTTTTTTGACGGTGGGACGTGGATCAAAGCCTCCTGCATCTCCTGTACAAATACTGTAGCTATTGAAGGTGTATAACCTATTTTACGGACTCATTAGGTGGCGACAGTGCTCTCCAGATTAGAGAAAGGTCCGGAAAACAGCAGGAAAAAGCCCCGTGATGAAAGAGAAACCGCTCATGCTGCAGCCAGAGCCATATAGATTGCTCTGTCTGGAGTTAACGTTGGCTGCGAACAGCAGTCAATCCGCGCCCACAACTGAGCCTCTCTGTCTCTGCTGTATAGTTTCTGCACACGATTAGCCGCCAGAAAAGCAGCACCCGACGCCGACGGGCCAAACCATTCTCAGCAGTCCGGTTTGGCTTTTCCGGGAGCCGGCGCACAAAAACGGAGCACTCCGAAAATAGACGCTGGGTGCGTGAGGCTGTGTGTTAGTGTGGGGAGGAGTTTGCAGCTGAGGGGGGGAGAGGGGGGTGGGGCACGCAGGGCACCACACAACTACACCACGTCACTACATCAGAAAATATTAGCTTCAGACTCAGTGAATGTGCTTGAAATGCTTCATTTCACAAAAGGCGGAATAACTCAGCTTCTAATTTGAAACGCATGTTTTTGCTCAAAACAACCTATCTTCTCCGGCTCATAACTAAAGAACGGAAAATGGTATCAACAAACTTTTTTTGCTGACAATACAATAGAGTCTCCTCGTTCTTTGTGCGTGTTCGGTGTTTACATAGTAATATCACACAATATTCTGTGGGCCTCGAGAAATCACTGAAAACGCTCTGAAACTCTGGCACTGGGAGCGTCCGTTCTCCAAAAGTGGCTGGCCCTCAATGAGTTAAGTATGGTTTTTGAGACTTTATACACCACTGCCTGCTGGTGAAACTCTCACTGTCGGGTGAAAAGAAGCGGCAGGCGGGGTGGAGCAATGACCAGGACAGCAGGGGGAATTGGCCAAGTACAATTGGGGAGAGAAGGGGGGAGAATCTTAAAACTTCATTCAACTTGTTTTTACTTATTTTTTCCAGATTCTCACGCTATTCCCACCTTCGAACAGGTGCTCCGACCGGCCAGAGGAGGCACTAGTGCAGCAACGACACATACCCTTAATCGGGCTTCCCACCCACAGACATGGCCAAGCCCGGAGGTAACACAGGGGTTCGACTTCGAACCTGCGACCTTCGTGTTGAGAGGCAGGGAATCTACCCGGACAGCCACTGTCGTGACAATAACTGACCTTTGACCTCTACAACTCTGGAGAGAGATGGGTGCTTCCACATAACAACATTGTGCATCGCATCCATGGGCAGAAACCAGTCGTCTCGAATCAAAGTGTGATTCATGAAGTTGTTGCACAGAGATCTGAAATTTGGACCAAGGTTACATATTGGTTGTTACTAGATGCTCCAGGAGAAAAATATATAAAAAATCCGCCCACGGCTGGTAGCGATATTTTGTTTTTAGGCCTTCGCAGGCCATTTTAGGGAATCGTGACATCATCCCCATCACCCTTCCCTGTTTTTCTATTGCTGACTTTGCTCATATGCACTTGGAGGTCAGTAGTCGACCTGGGTGAATCCATCTCGTGTAAAAAGGTGTAGTCACCTGTAGGTCAGCACTTGACCTGGGCAAATATCATGCACCTGCTCGACTGTGATGTCATCAGCCTGTCATCAGTGATGTGACATATTGATGACACATCATCAGTAGTGTCACGATACTGAGTGACATCATTAGGGAACAATGGCTTCCCAAGCAGGGACACCTCAAACTGTAGCTGAATGTCACCACTGATGATGTCACAACGTATGATGATGTAATATACCTTGTGCTAATGAAGTCATAGAGGCCGATGATGTCATCAATATGTGACATCACTGCTGACATCATTGCTCCCTAATGATAGTCACCTGTCACCTGTAGGTCAGCAGTTGACCTGGAATAATCCATCTCGTGCGAGTGATGTCACTGGCGAGTCATGTCTCCTGTACGGAAGTGATGTCATGCAATTGCTTGACTGTGATGTCTTCAGGCATTTGTGATGTTATCAGTTGCTCGAGTGCTTTTCTTATTTTATTAAGCAAGCATTCCTTTAAGGCTTGTGACATCATCAGGGATGTCACTCGACCAAGGTTAACTTGAGCAATTGTGACATCAATGATGATGTCATATACATTGTGACATTACTGTGATGTCATCAGTGAGTGATGTCATCAGTGATGCAAAGTTGGACAATTGTGCACTGCACATGCCAAAGAGCAGAGATGATGTCATAGGGACTGATGATGTAACAATGCCATCAGTGATGTCACTCAAGCAATTGTGTTTTTTGGTTACACACGATAGCAGTCCGCCTCACGCAAGTGTCCAGGTGTTACATGAGTTTTACACCACCGCCGACAAATGCATCCCCACCTCATGGGAGCATATTGTAATGATTTATACAGAAAGGTAACTTTAAAAATTACATAATTGTCTGGGTAGACGTGACCTCCCTGTTTTTAAGTAAAAAAAGACAGCCCCGAAATATGGCGGGGATGCAATTCTCGGAGTGCGGAAGTGGGCACAGCACCTGCCACAGGTGCAATTTGGAGGCATGCCAAGTCATTTGTGCACGGTGCAAACAGGATTTGGGCGGTGTTAACCACCAGAATTATTCACAGGTGTGGCCTGGCAATGCCTCAATTAATCAACATCAATCAAACCAATCAGATTCCCGTCTTGGAGTCCCTGTAATACAGTTTGTGTGAGGCATATATGCTGTAATTCTCCCCATGTGTAATTTGGATAGGCCTATCTCCATTGACTGTATATATTATCCCTGTGTCACAACAACACCATCACATCATATACCTGTTAGAAACCCATTGACTGTATATATTATCCCTATGTCACAACAACACCATCACATCATATACCTGTTCAAAACCCATTGACTGTATATATTATCCCTATGTCACAACAACACCATCACATCATATACCTGTTCAAAACCCATTGACTGTATATATTATCCCTATGTCACAACAACACCATCACATCATATACCTGTTCAAAACCCATTGACTGTATATATTATCCCTATGTCACAACAACACCATCACATCATATACCTGTTCAAAACCCATTGACTGTATATATTATCCCTATGTCACAACAACACCATCACATCATATACCTGTTCAAAACCCATTGACTGTATATATTATCCCTATGTCACAACAACACCATCACATCATATACCTGTTCAAAACCCATTGACTGTATATATTATCCCTGTGTCACAACAACACCATCACATCATATACCTGTTCAAAACCCATTGACTGTATATATTATCTCTATCTCACAACAACACCATCACATCATTCAAAACCCAGGAAGACTAGTGATGGATCGTCTTGGCAGCAGCTAATGGGTATCCTTTTAAATAAACAAAAAACATCTGTGATTTGATGCAATTCAGGTTCTTTTGTTGACTGCAGCGTGGAGGAGACAAAAGAAAAGATGGGAAGATTTAGAGTGAAGTCAATTAAAACTCGGTGAAACAGTGAGCTGCCGAGGACAGAGAGATGGAGAGAGCTTGTCGACAGATCGTCTGTGGTGCCCAGTGGTGTATAAAGTACTCGAAAACCATACTTAAGTAAAAGTAAAGATATCTTCCCAGAAAAAGATTTTGGTAAAAGTCAAAGTCACTCATTAGAATATTACTTGAGTAAAAGTCTTAAAGTACTTGATATTTTCTGTACTTAAGTATCAAAAGTAATTTTCTGATATTAAATGAACTTAAGTATTGAAAGTAAAAAGTACAAGTAAATGCTGCAAAAAAAATCAAGCAAAAGACATGCCTGGGCTTGAGTGGAAGTCTATTTCTTCTTCTTGACTTTTATAGCCGCTGGCAAACAACGTTATGTTGCATTACAGCCACCAAATGGAATGGCGTGTGGATTGTGATTAACGTAACTTGCAAACTAGGAGCAGTGATTTGCCAAACCTGATTGCTTGCAGGCTACGCAATTTCTTCTGATTTTACTTTGTAACTAAGATGCTTGGGGGAAATGTAGTGGAGTAAAAGTATCCATTTTATTTGGGAAATGTAGTGGAGTAAAAGTGAAAGTTGACAGACATATAAATACTCAAGTAAAGTACAGATACTCAGAAAAAATACTTAAGTACAGTACTTAAGTATTTATACTTAGTTACATTACACCACTGGTGGTGCCCCAACGACCCTCCGGGTTATGGGATATGTGAAGGTGTCCGTTTTCTCAATACATTTGCCATCACCCCCTCTTTGCGATGTGATAAAAGTTTCTCAGCGAATTATAGTTGATTGCCTCACTGAATAATCTGCTGGTTACTCAATTTCAGCAGCAGAATTTGATGTCCTGGCGTGGCACGTCCGTGCGTAATGGCGTATCCAAAAGGATCTCCTCTGCACTGCACTGCGCAGACATTCTGGTGTGCTCAATCACAGCGGGGTATTTTGTGCTTAAGATGTGCTTTTCAAAGTTCTTAGCACAAAGTAATTGTGCGCATCCTGGCGATAGGAGAATGCTATCTGTGTCCCTGCATTTAGCACGGACACACCTGGTTTGACATGTGGCACGCCTCCCCCATGCATGTCCAGTACAATTATAACAGGCATAGAGGTAATAGTGCAGCAGGGAGAACATAAATGCGCTTGTGCACGGCACGCCCGCAATTTGCATTGCACGCAGCGTTAAACAAGCACAAAATAAGTGCAAACGCAAAATTACTGCTTTTGCGACGATAGGGCCCTATAGGCTCTGTAAAGTCCTCTGAGACATGCTTGTGAATTAGGGCTATACAAATGACTTGACTTGGCATGACTTGACTATGTTGGCTCAGCCAGTCTGTAGTGTGACTTAGTAGAAGCAGGCTGTGGGGAGAAGCTCTGCCATTGGCTCCATTTGAGTCAGAGTGAAGGGAAATCCCTCCACTCCTGTGTGTCGCTCTCAAATGTCTCCGCCTCCCCTACTTTTACGCTTATGGCTTTGGTTTTTTGTTTAACTAGGCTGCTGCACAGCCTCGCCCATAGCTCGGCCTCACCTGCCCTATTGGCGCGCGCGCGTGTATGCGTGTTGCTCACTAAATGTTATTGCATCAGTGATGTCACAATGCCTCCGTGTGTGTGTGTGTGTGTGTGTGTGCGTGCGTGTGCGTGTGCGTGCCTGCGCACGCCCTTATGACATCACTTTTGACATCATCGTCATCATGATGACATCACATCATTAGCTAATTAGCCTAATTAGAAAAATCTGGCTCCGTCAAAGTCACCCGCACGGGTGCCCTTTACACACCCTGAAGGTTTCAGCCTGATCGCACATAAAACAGCTGTAGCTGAACACAGAACTTGAAACAAACAGACAAACAAAGTCCACTCAATTGCATATATAGATTAAAACTTCAGGGTCATGATTTGAGTTGTATCCTTTTGGCAGTGAAAAGATCTCACTGAGACCTTTCAATTCATATTAAAATACTCATATTCTCCCAAAATCACATCTACGCCCCTTTGGCTCCAAGACAAGCTCGATATTTAGATTTGTCTGAAGGGTTAGGGTTTTGTTGTGTGAGTCATGGAAAAGAAAGTCATCATCTATTTCTCAGTATCCCTTGTGTGTGTGTGTGTGTGTGTGTGTGTGTGTGTGTGTGTGTGTGTGTGTGTGTGTGACTAAAAACAACTTAAAGGAAGTGACGTTTTGTGGTTAGAGTGAGCCCCTCTCAGCTCTGCAGTCTTCCTATCAGAGTTCATCTTGACCAGTTCACACTCCTCCTAACATTATAAAATAACATTTTGAATTCATAGGTCTTAAGTATGTGATGTGAATATTATCACAATTACACTCATCTAGGAGTGAGTGAATATTAATTAGGATATGAAGAAGATACTCAAACAGATGTGATCATGCTGTCATAGTTGTTTCAGCACGCAATTCTTGTTCAGTGCAAAGTGTGGTTTAGGTGTGAAAGCTGCAAAGGTGTTTAGGTCATTTTGGCAGCAAACAGGTTTCCTCTTGAAGCAACCCACATTATCTGCGCCCCTTCCTCTGCTTTGTGCCTCTCTCTCTCTCTCTCTCTCTCTCTCTCTCTCTCTTTGCAGAGAATGGACTCTGTCTCTCTGTCTTCTTTCTGTCTCTCTGTCTATCTCAAGCCACTTTCACACAGAGATCGCACAATATTGCCATTCAGAAGGCCCGCAATGCCGGCAGCCTTGCCACAGAAATTGTTTTCACACAGAGCCAAGCAGCCCCACCATATTTCCACCCCGGGGTGCTTTCAGGTGACATCCAGCCCTCCCGGATTAAAATGAGGCGAGGGGAGGCATTTCCACCCAGCTCCTCCTAGTAGCCTAAATGAATATTTTCATAGCCTAGGCTGATGATGTACCGCTTTCAAGGCCGGTGTGAAAGCAGCTTCTGTCTCCCTCTCTCTTTCTCTGTCTTTCTCTTTATGTCTCTCTGTCTTCTTTCTGTCTCTCTATCCCCATCTTTCTAGAATTGGCCTGACCTTTGACATCTGATCTTATACACCAATGACTGTCGTAGCTGTCGTCACCCCAACCCATATATCATCACATTTGCAGATGATTCTGTCATTGTTAGCCTACTTGAGGAGGATGATTCACAGTACGGACCAGTGGTCGATGACTTCATAACTTGGTGTGATGAGTCCTTCTTAGAGCTAAATGTGTCTAAAACTAAAGACATGATCATCAGCTTTAGAAAGTCCCCTCCTACTCCTACTCCTACTTACATCAAAGACACAGACATTGAGCTTGTGGACAGCTATAAATACCTGGCTGTTGTTCTTGACAACAAACTGTGTTTTGATTATCATGTTGCTGCCACATCAAAAAAAAGTCCAGCAACGTCTTTTTTTCCTGAGTAAAATGCGTTCCTTGAATGTCTCTTTTGTAATGATGACCGTTTTCTACACAAGTTTGATTAAATCTGTTCTTATGTTCTGTATTGTGGCCTGGTTTGGCAGGCCACAATACAATAAGTATACTCATTTATACTTATTGGAAAGTGTCGCTCAACAGATGGTCGCCGACGAAAAAAAAGACTGTTGCCCCATGGTGTTGCATTTATGGTTAAAATAACCACGTTGGACATAAAACAGCACGGTAACGCTTTAGAATACAGCCCACAAATAAGCATGTAACTAGAGGGTAACAAGATCTGTATAGGCTAATTAAGGGGTACCACACTGTAGTTATAGTATAACTACGGGGTACAAGGAGTGAATTTAGACTGTGACTAGAGGGTAACAAGATCTGTACTTATAGGCTAATTACGGGGTACTGTACTTATAGTGTAACTACGGGGTAACAGAATCTGTACTTGTAGTATAACTACAGGGTAACAAGACTGTAGTTATAGTATAACTACGGGGTAACAAGACTGTACTTATAGTATAACTACGGGGTAACAAGACTGTACTTATAGTATAACTACGGGGTAACAAGACTGTACTTATGGTATAACTACGGGGTAACAAGACTGTAGTTATAGTATAACTACGGGGTAACAAGACTGTAGTTATAGTATAACTACAGGGTAACAAGACTGTAGTTATAGTATAACTATGGGGTAACAAGACTGTAGTTATAGTATAACTATGGGGTAACAAGACTGTACTTATACTATAACTACAGTCTTGTTATACTATAACTACAGTCTTGTTACCCCGTAGTTACACTAAGTACAGTGCGGTACCCCGTAATTAGCCTATAAGTACAGAATTGGTCCCCTGCTTTAGAATACAGCCTGTGCACCTCTAGTTACACTAGTTACTATGTAAGTGCGGGGGTATTGACACAGCTTCAGAATACAGCCTGCACCCCATAGTTACCCTGTAAGTACAGGTGTGGTACCCCGTAATTAGCCTATAAGTACAGATCTTGTTACCCTCTAGTTACATGCTTATTTGCGGGCTGTATTCTAAAGCGTTACCAACCGCGCTGTCCCTGCAACCTGATGTCACGTTTAACTACAGCATAATGACACACAACTCACCTCCTCTCTCTCTGGGAAGTTGGTCACGGTGTTCTTTGTGATTTTCACAAAGTCATACATCCAGGACAGGCCCATAAAAATAGCGGGGGGACGTTTTCATATTCATTTCAATCGATTTCAATACAGCAAAAGCCACAATGAAAGAAGGGCTTTCCGCACACTTAAATTTGCACTAAAATTCACATTTATTGTGAGCTTTCGGTCAGCAAGACCTTCATCAGAGCATACAGAACACACAATGACAGGCAGGCTAAGAACATGTCACTCCTGCTCTAATCATCAGCAGTATGCAGAACACCTGTGCACACTCAGCTAGAAGAAACACCTTCTGGGGATTGTAGTTTTCCAGGTGTAGGCTGTGAGTCCTACTGAAGGGACCTACCAAACTAACTGAAAAAGAAGTGTGACACAGGGAATACAGAAAAACAAAAAAACAATCACAGAGCATATTACAGTAAAGTGCCACAAAAAAAATATCACAGGTATAAAAAATACCTTCAAATTTTTATCAAAGTAAGATAAAAAAAAAATAGATCAGAAATAGAGCAGGGAGCTGTGGGAGTGAACAGACAAGAACAGAGAACATCCTGATATCCTGACATCAAAATCTTCATTAAGACCAGTGGGTTCTAAAGCATTTAAAGTATCAATCCAGAAAAGCTCTCTTTGGCGTAATCTCCTATCTATATCTCCCCCTCTTGGCAGTTCAATATGTTCAATGCCCTGAAGAAATAGGATGAGAACACAAATCAAAGTGACGAGCTACAGGATCGTTAATATCATTTCGTCTGATGGAGCTCTTGTGTTCACTAATCCTTTGTTTCAGCATACGTGTTGTTTCACCTACATACATTTTATCACATGGACATTTTAATAGATAGATGACATTTTCTGTACTATGCGATAAAACTCTTGACAGGGAAGCTTTTGCCTGATCTGGGATGTCTAAAAACCGGAGTCCTCCATGTGTTGTGACACTGGGCACAATGACCACATGGATAACTCCCATTTCTCTCATGATAACTCCCATTTCAATACAGCAAAAGCCAAAACAAGGAAGTCAAGCACTTCTATTTACCAATCACACATGCGTGACACTATGTGACGTAGTCAGCGACATTAGACATTTCACTAGGTAGGAGACACTTCTCATCAACACTTGAAAATGTCGACTCAAGTCCTCATTTCTGTCGGCGACGGTTTCAAGAGTGTCGATAGACCAAGTATAAATTGGGCTTAAGACAGGGGATAGGCTGCTGTACCGTTCACTACCACTGTAGCAGGAGGGGCGCCTCGCTACTTTCTGCTGCACGCACAGGGAAGAGAAAGCATCTATCTTCTCATCTTATTATCAGGAATATGGCAAATATGTAAATCTTCCAGAATGTTGTCATGTTCCTTTAAGAGTAACTTCACCTCCCCACCTGAGCAGCAGTAGAGAGCAGCGATGCTCAGTTTATCAGAGGATTTAAACATTCAAGATGGAGGCCCAATTCCAATCCGCCCCCTAAAGACTCAAGCCCTGAACCCTCAGTCCCTCTAATGGCCGCCATCTGAAAGTGACTTAAGTGTGGGAGGGATCCACATTGGATAAATAGGAGGATTGGGACAGCAGAGCCCTTTGCACTTGACAAGATGATGTTGACTCTGGCAGGTTTGGGACTCGCTATATATTGTTTATTGGCAAGACGCTTTGAGGGATAGACTCCCTGATGAGTCTGTTCTCATCCAGGCTCTGGCTCTACAGAGTGCACAACAGGTAATTTAAAAATAAATGTAGCCTACTGCAAAATCTGCAATCTGCAACATGTGTAATTATAATTAAAATAAGCATAATAATGACATGTCACCCAACATTATACACAATGTCAATACTGTACAATACAGATTCGGTAAAACTATTTCTCATTCATCAACAAAGTTGTGGATTGCAATTGTAATAGAAATGATCGATGATTATTCTAGGATTGTGTAAAATAACTACTTGCATTCCTCTGATATAATATTTTTGTCTAATCTGAAATCCCTATTAATGTAATGTTTCATTGTCAATTAAGGCATTCCAGCGCACTCGCAAACACCGCGTTCGTTTCGCGCGTGTGTTCTTTTATTTTTTTGACAGATATTTGCAGCCTTCCCCGTTTTATACGTCACAACGCTATGCATTGTGGGCAATTCCCTTTCCGTAAGTGGCCATAGCTGCTCCCTTATGGTAAGGGGGCAGAAAGGGCTGACTCTGAGCCCTCATTCACTTTGCGATTTCAGCGTGGGACATCCCTAAGCCCTCACTCCCTTCACGTGAACGCGCCTCTAAGGGCTTGAGTCATTAAGGGGGCGAATTGGAATTGGGCCGCAGTCATGGAACTTTACAGGCATGTAGTTCAGATCATAGAAGGCGGAGTCCCAAGAAGGGTGTGGTCAAGGCAAGGGGGCCGGAAATAGAGGGGTGGGTGTTCGTTATGGGCGGAACATAGGAACCAAAGTGCTGTACTCCAGGAAAATATTCTGTTCAGACGTGATGTTATGGATCCAGCAAGTTTCTTCAAGTACTTCTTTGAATATTTTGTTTGGTTTGGCCATCCTTCTTATTTCTTCTCTAACTCTTAGCTGGTGAGGTTAGGTTGCCTACTGCTGCATTTCTATGGAGGAACGAAAACACTGCTGACCAGAACACAGGACCGGAACACAGGACCGGAACACAGGACCGGAACACAGGGCCGGAACACAGGACCGGAACACAGGGCCAGAACACAGGACCGGATGGTCTTTTTGATATGAGTTGCATTTATATTTAATACAGTTTAGCTTCTGCTTACTCTAAGTTCCTCCCTCCACTCTCACCTTCATCTCTCTCCCTCTCCTCATCATCCTCACTGTGCCCACAGGTGCCAAAGAAGGTCCTGCAGCAGACATGTCAGGACATTTTGCACATTCAGCATCTGCCTGAAGGACCTGACTTTATTTGGCATGTGAATTCTCCACGCCTCCCTTGAATTTGATCATATCCGTTTTGACACTTTTTTTTTGCAGTCTGTAGATGTACGTCACTGAGCCTGAGGGGGAGGGCTTTAAATAAAAGTTTGTTATTGATATAATTTGTAGATGATTTAGTTTAGATAGGCTATAAGCAATACAGTCTATGCATCATATGTTTGGGAACAAAGGGAAGATTATTCTGAAGATATAATTTAGTATAATGTGTTTGAGAAGAAGAAGAAGCTAAACAGCTCATGTTCCTTTGCTGTGACCACAATGTTTGTTTCCTGTGACAAGACACAGCCTCAACTAATAAAAGCATTTCCACCTACATGAGCAGCTTAGATGCTGTGCCACTGAGACGAGATAACAACTAGCCTATAACCTCATCTGAGACAAGATAACAACTAGCCTATAACCTCATCTTCAGAATAAGGACTTATCAAGGACAAAGCTATAAAACATACAAACAGGGCTTAATTGATTGAATGTCACTGAGATATCTTTATCGTTAAATACAACATATTTATCAAAACAAGATGAAGGAGTTGGTTTTGTTGCTCCTTTTGTTTCACGATGCATCTCCAGGTAAGATCACATTTCAAATCTTTCCTTTAAACATTCAAATCTTTCCTTTAAACAGCCTTACCCATCACTGCCATAGACTGTTGATAAAATACTGAAGATTCACCAATTTATTATTTTTTTATTCTAAGTTGTGGTTTTTATATTTTTATGTTGTACCCCATTGATTTTATCCATTGTAAATATTCTCGTATTTCAGTTACATAAACTGCCAAGAGAATATTCAATAAAGAAAACTTGAAACTTGAAAGGAACATGTCATTATCAGTGAAATGTGATTAGGCTCAAATCATGTTAAGATGAATTATATTCACATCTGCTTTTAAGTTTATGAACGTGAATACATTTGAACCTTCCCAGTATTGATAAGTTAAATGGAGAATTGATGTGAATATATATTTTCTATCCACCTTATTTTTGTAAAAAATAATTGTGGGAACAAGGTCCGGTTTAACGTGACTCATTGTTGCAGCTTGCAACAATGAGTCATGCAGGCTTCTTCTGCAGCCTTTGTACTCGGCTGCAGACCCGAATTATAAACCGGAAGCTGGAGTCTGTTATAAAAGTTCTAAATATAGTCACGTTATAAACAACTAACCAACGCTGCGGGTCCGTATGGAAACAGTGTTACTGGAAAACAGAAATGTACAAGATTTTGTACATTTCAAAGTAAAAATTGATCAATCTGGTGCACTTTGAGATCAAAATGACGAGACTAGATCTATGAAGACAGCTTAATCAATTTATCAGATTCAGTCTTCTTCTTTTTCTTCTTCTGTGTGTGTGTTCTTCTTAGCAGATACAGCTTCTTCTCACAGTTCCTCTGTTCTCCACCTCCACACAAAATCAATAAAACAATAATCTAAGAGTGACTTGAGGTTAATGAGGTACCAAAGAAGTTAAAGGAATTAACTTTATAAACTGTATGGCAACCATGAATAAAGCTAACCTTCACACATAGCAAGCAACACTGCAACAGGCATATCAGTGGCTATTCTAAACATAGGCTAAGATTTAACACATTACCAAAATGGCTGGCCACTTAGCATTATGCTAGTGTGCATTTGCACATCAACAGACTCATTAACACATTGAGTGCCAAGGACGTCTGTGGACGTCCTAAAAAAAAGTAACGTTCAGTGCCAAGGACGTCTGTGGACGTCCTAAAATCATAATTCATATTATTCCATAATTCTACTGTTTAAGGTCGTACCTAGCCAGTGAGCATGAATCCCTTCAAGGGATCACACGGCGCCACCTTAAAAATCACATCGCAGCTGCGCAGTGCAGCCACGTTAAAACCTTGCGGTGCTCAGAGCCTCCTTGTAGAGTAGGTGTGGTTAGTAGCAGTAGCAGTAGCAATAGCAGTATCAGTAGCAGAGAATAGATTTATAGCATTTAGTAGCATTTAGTAGAATTTAGTAACAGCGATTAGTAGATTAGTTTGTGAGATTGTGTAGTGAGTGGATTCGAGTGCTTGGTGTGAGGTGAGTGCGTGGGTGGGTTGTGTCGGGTGTGTGTGTGAGTGTGCTAGCGAGTGTGCCTGTGTTAGATTTAGCTAGCATTTAGTATTTAGCGTTAGGTCAGGGTAGATAGGATCTGTGTAAAAAACAAAAAAAAAAAAGTGTCTGTGTGTCTCTGTCTGTCTGTCTGTCTTGTGTGTCTGTTTTGTTAGACTATCGTTAGTGTTAGACTAGCGTTAGACTAGCGTTAGTCAGCGTTAGTGTACAGTTAGACTAGCGTTAGTTAGCTGTTAGCTGTTAGTTAGCTGGCATGCCTAAGGCCAAACGCAAACGTGGTGGGCCGCGCCCAGGGCCTGGGCAGCTCACACTGCAACAGGCTCTCAGTCGTGCTGTTCGGGAGAGAGATCTCCCGGAAACCGACACCGATGAGCCGGAGGAGACCGCTTCATCATCTCCTGACGACGCCAGAGATGAGGAATGGCAGCCCCCTGGCCCTGGACCTAAGAGGCGAACCTTCTTGGACGAGGCGGCTTCCAGAGGTTAGAACCTACATAGATAGCCTACTTTATTGATCCTTTACAGGAAACTATTACTACTAAAGCTGTAAATGCCAGACGATTGTATGCATAGATGACTTCTCGATTGTTGACAAAAATGTGATATTAAGTTATTTAGGGTAACTTAATATCGGTTAAGTTAGGGTTATATTAAGGTAAGTTCTGATATTGTAAGTCGATTTGAATAAAAGCATCTGCCAAATGCCGTAATGTAATGTAATGTAATGTCTAATAATAAAAAGAAGCAGGAGAAAAATAATAATAATCATGAGTGCAAAAAGTATTCATAAAAGTGACTTACAGTGTATATACATAGGAACAGGCATCACTGGCCAGCAAGTAAAAAAAAACAATGGAGGTAGAAATGTAAAAAATAAAATAAACACACACCCACACACCTTTTATTATTCATCAATTTATTTTCGTCAACACCAAGCTTGGTAAGAATAACGATCCTGCAATTAGTTAGCATACTAATAATACCATGTAAAATATTCAATTTCAGAGTTGGAGCACAGCTCGGAGGAAGATGACGACGAAGAGGAAGGGGCTCCCCCCAGCGTCACACGTCGTGCGCGCTTGACCTCCAGTGATGGTGAGATGAAGGCCATTTTAGAATTACAATTATTCATCTGATATTGAAAACAAACTTTTTTCCTTCAAGAAATGTCAATATATTTTTATAAACTCACTTTTACTATACAGAAGAGTCGGAGGAGGAGGAGGAGGAGGAGGAGGAGGAGGAGGAGGAGGAGGAGGAAGAGCAGCATCTGCCGGCATCTTCAAGCAAAAGAGGTGAGAAGATTATTGGATTTTGTCAAAAAGACAGCTTGTTTACATATCACAATTGTCTGAAGAAAAACCTTTTATTTCATTGTTTTAGCGGGCAAGTCTCGTCCCTCCCTGGATCCTCCGAGCTGGCGGGATATGGCAGACTGGAGCCCCAAAACGCTGCCATTCACCGCAGTGCCAGGTCCCAGTGCGGCAGCATCACTGCAGTCCGACAAGCCTGTCGACTTTGTGGAACTGTTCCTGTGTGACGAGCTCATGTTGCTGATTGTTGATCAGACCAACAAGTACGCGGAACAGTGTATTGCTGTCATAGATGAGCTGCGTCTGCCATACTCCAGGGTAAACGCCTGGCAACCGCTGACCCTGGTGGAGCTGAAGCGGTTTCTGGGATTGCTTTTCCTTACTGGCATCGTCAAGAAGCCGAGTTGGGCAGAGTATTGGTCTGTTGATGTGGCGCTTGAAACACCATACTTCGGGAGCACAATGCCACGCAACAGGTTCCAGCTCATTTGGCGGTTTCTCCACTTCAGCGACAATCGGGAGGTCGATGGCAGCGACCGGCTCCACAAGGTTCGTCTTGTCCTTGATCTGCTCCTCTCCAAATTCAAGGAGCTGTACCAGCCGTCACAAAACATCTCGGTGGATGAAGGGATGCTGCACTTTCGAGGACGACTACGTTTCCGTGTATACAATCCTGCCAAACCCACCAAGTATGGAATCAAGAGCTACATACTGTGTGATTCAGCCAATGGTTACTGCTACGCCATGAAGCCATACTGTGGAACTCACAGTACCTTGCAGGACACTGTGCGCTTCCTCATTGCCGGCCTTGAGGGTTTTGGCTATCGCTTGTGGATGGACAACTTCTATAACAGCGAGTCAATGTGTCGTCTTCTCCTCGGCCTCCAGATCCACTCAGCTGGCACACTCCGTGTGAACAGGGGAGAACCGCCGTCCATCCGCGAGGTAACCACGTCTGTCCTGGCAGTAGGTGAACAACGCGCTCGTCACAATGACACAGTGATGGTCCTGGCATGGCGAGACAAACGCATCGTCCGGATGATTTCTACGTTCCACCAGGATGAGATGACAACTGTGGCGGTGAGACAAAAAGGAAACAGTGAGAGAGTCCCCCAGAGGAAGCCAGCATGCGTGGTGGAGTACAACCAGTACATGAGTGGTGTGGATCGCCTGGACCAGAAGATCTCCTATTACCCCTTCATCAGGAAGACTGCAAAATGGAGCTCTAAGTTTGTCATGTACCTGATGCAGATCGCAATGAGCAATGCGTTCATTGTGTACAGGGCACGCAACCCAACGACCAGCTGCAGAACCCTGAAAGACTTCATCCTGTCTGTGGTCAAATCCTGGACCGCAGATCCCCCTCCTCCTCCGGCCCCTCCCCAACCTCCTCTTCCAGGAAGAACACCAGTCCACCCACGCAAAAGGTCTGCTTCAGCGAGGCTGGATGTGGACTTCGCGGGGCATGTGCCACTGCCAGTGGCAGACCCAGCCACCAAAACAAAAACAATATATCGAAAATGTGCGCACTGCGCAGCCAAGGGACTCCGAAAAGAGACCAAGTACGTTTGCCCTGGCTGTGACCACGTACCTCTCTGCCTGTACCCGTGCTACTTTGAGTATCACTCACAGTGATACTTTCCCCGACCCACCCCACACCCCCCCCCCCCCCACCCCCGCTTCAGCCAGTGATGCAGTGTTTAGTTTAGTTTAGTTAGTGTCAACGAGTGTGTGGGCAGTCCATCAAGCTTTAGTATGTTTATTTGCTTTGACAGTTGAAAAGTAGAGACACTGGAGAGAAAGCTGTAGCGGGATTCAGTCCTTCAAGACTACAGTAACGTTACCTCCAAACACAAACTGCCTGCTGTCTGACTGTTGTCAAGCCATCCAATAGCAGTGTCATTACTGTAACAAGAATAGTAGCAGTTGTAACACAGTAATAGCATCAGTCATGTGTATGCCTTTTTTTCATAAAATGTGTTGGTTCTTTTGAAAAAAAAAAAAGAAAAAAAAATGTAATCAAATATTTGTAGAAAATAAATGGAAGATTCTTTTCACATACTTTTTGTTATTGACTTGAGTTGAGTTTCCAACCTTTCGTTTGAGGTATTGCATTTTGTTCAACTCTAAGCAGAATTCATTCTGTGGGCTATTATGAAAATACTATGCATAAAAATGTGTTTTATTTGGAAACTACTTTGAAGGTTTTTTTGAAGAAAAGAATACACTGCATGAAATGTTGTGGTGGAATATTTGATTGTTACACACCAAATGAAAGCTTAGGAAGTGTACTTTCATCATCAAAAAAAAAGAAGTTGATATCATGTTTCTTTATGGAGAGATGGCCTGCAACATACACCTTGATGCCATAAAAAGCAGCGTCTTGAAGTTGGACTAAGCTGTGTTCAAATATTTGTAAAAAATAAATGAAACATTCTTTTTACATACTTTTTCCCCCAAGGTAAAGTAGACATTCCAACCTTTCATTTAGGTATAGCATTTTATCAAGCAGAATTCATTCTGTGGGCTATTATGAAAATACTATGCATAAAAATGTGTTTTATTTGGAAACTACTTTGAAGGTTTTTTTGAAGAAAAGAATACACTGCACGAAATGTTGTGGTGGAATATTTGATTGTTACACACCAAATGAAAGCTTAGGAAGTGTACTTTCATCATCAAAAAAAAAAAGAAGTTGATATCATGTTTCTTTATGGAGAGATGGCCTGCAACATACACCTTGATGCCATAAAAAGCAGCGTCTTGAAGTTGGACTAAGCTGTGTTCAAATATTTGTAAAAAATAAATGAAACATTCTTTTTACATACTTTTTCCCCCAAGGTAAAGTAGACATTCCAACCTTTCATTTAGGTATAGCATTTTATCAAGCACAATTCATTCTGTGGGCTATTATGAAAATAATATGCATAAAAATGTGTTTTATTTGGAAACTACTTTGAAGGTTTTTTTGAAGAAAATAATACACTGCATGAAATGTTGTGGTGGAATATTTGATTGTTACACACCAAATGAAAGCTTAGGAAGTGTACTTTCATCATAAAAAAAGAAGAAGTTGATATCATGTTTCTTTATGGAGAGATGGCCTGCAACATACACCTTGATGCCATAAAAAGCAGCGTCTTGAAGTTGGACTAAGCTGTGTTCAAATATTTGTAAAAAATCAATGAAACATTCTTTTTACATACTTTTCCCCCCAAGGTAAAGTAGACATTCCAACCTTTCATTTAGGTATAGCATTTTATCAAGCAGAATTCATTCTGTGGGCTATTATGAAAATAATATGCATAAAAATGTGTTTTATTTGGAAACTACTTTGAAGGTTTTTTTGAAGAAAAGAATACACTGCATGAAATGTTGTGGTGGAATATTTGATTGTTACACACCAAATGAAAGCTTAGGAAGTGTACTTTCATCATAAAAAAAGAAGAAGTTGATATCATGTTTCTTTATGGAGAGATGGCCTGCAACATACACCTTGATGCCATAAAAAGCAGCGTCTTGAAGTTGGACTAAGCTGTGTTCAAATATTTGTAAAAAATCAATGAAACATTCTTTTTACATACTTTTCCCCCCAAGGTAAAGTAGACATTCCAACCTTTCATTTAGGTATAGCATTTTATCACACTTGAAGCAGAATTCATTCTGTTACCTTTGTTTACATAAAAGTGTGTTTATCTCGAAAAGTAAAAAAACCCAGCAGAAAACCCTTGAAAGTGCTCTTCCTTCACAGGCTTTCATTTCATAATGGAACTGTCTAGAAACAAAATTTCTTCTTTGAGAGAAGCAGGAGTGTCCAATATTTCATTAGAGTCCAGCCCTCTCAATATCGCCCTAATAGAAAAAATTCTATAGCTGTTTTCAACTGAATGGAAGTGAACCTGGCACAGGCTCCAGACAATTTTACTGAAGCGCTGTGGCACTCAATGTGTTAACAAACAGCTTAGCACTAGTAGCCTAGTTTACACCTCAGCTTAGTAGCCCCACAATGATGATCACAGGTACCCAATACATTAGATGCATGATGTTGCCCCCAAACTTCCTCGTATCTCCGGTGGTCAAACGACCGCGGTTGCAAGCCAATCAATCTGCCCACGATGCCTCCACTGCTCATCACGAGAAACCTGCATCTGGTGGAGCGGACCCACCTGTGGTCAGCTGTGTGAGTGGTGACGTCACGGCAAATAGCACCCCCCACTTCGGCCCAGCTAATCTCTCTGTCTACAGTGGTGGCTGTGTAAATAGAGAGCCTGAGGTTCTCCTTGTTGGTGACTCCATAATTAGATTTGTTGAAATCCCAAATGGAATCACATACTGTCTATCTGGTGCAAAAATCCTGGACATAGTTGAACTCGTCCCCGTCCTCATTGATCGCCACCCGACTGCTCTCACCATCATTGTGCATGTGCACAAACGACACTAGGCTCAAACAGTCGATTAGATTGCAGCGGGACTTCGAGACTCTAGCAGAAACCATTGAGAGCCTTGGGAAAATATGTATTTTCTCGGGTCCAATTCCTACACTGAGGAAATCCTGTGAAAATTTTAGCCGCATTCTCAATGCGCAACAATGGCTTCTCAATTACTGTGTTGCTACTGGCCTGGACTTTGTCAACCACTTTGACTATTTCTGGACTAGGAATGATCTCTACAAGTGGGATAATCTCCATCCCAACCGCAGAGGAACAAATCTGCTAAATAAAAACATCATTAACTGTCTGCAAGCAGACTGACCAGCAGGGAGGATAGGACACAACCACACTCACTCGTCTCCAGATATCAATCCCCTATCCTACCCCCACTGCTCCCCCTGTCGGTCATCTCCTGTAAGTACTCATATACCAGTAATTATAAATCATAGGCCATATAACCCCCCTTCTCTCAGATCAGCAAATAATGGCATTTTAACTCATATTCGATGCCAGCCTAACTCAGCACCTCTCTCCCCTCCTCTGGTCATGAATTTCAGCCTCCTTAATGTAAGGTCATTAGGCAACAAAACTTTTATCTGCAATGATTTTATTACTTCCCACAATATGGATTTTTTTTATGGTTACCGAAACCTGGTTGGCATTAGACGACAATGTGCCACTGATTGAAACGTCACCTCCTAGCTACTCATACTTTAACAAGCCCAGGGCTTCAGGCAAGGGCGGTGGAGTGGCAGTGTTTTATATATTTTTTTTTTAAATGTTCTGTAGTCGACCTGGGCATATTCTTGTCCGTTGAATATTTGTGCTTTCTTTTAAAAGGTTCATTGGAAACTTTGTGTTTAATTGTATACAGACCTCCAAAATCACATGGTTTTATTAATGAATTTTATGAGCTCATCTCCATCATCATGCCAAAATACAAAAATATCCTGGTTTTGGGTGATTTTAACATTCATGTGTGCTGTCCTGATAACAGTTTGGCTACTGAGTTTTTAAAGTTAGTTGATACATTTAACCTTTCCTGTGCTTTAACAGGGCCTACTCATATTAAGGGGCATACTCATGATTTGGTTTTACACTGTGGCATCGTGATCAGTGATGTTTTATGCCAAGAAAGTGTGGTATCTGATCACAAGTGCCTTGTTTTTAATACTTCGGTCCATAAGGAAATCAACCACACAGCCCTGTCCTATTCCCGTGTTTTTAATTCCACTTCAGCTGCTAGATTCTGTGACGCCTTCGCCTCCTCTGACATAAATTTGGACTCTGTGCTCAGTATTAATGACGCCACTACTATTTTTAACTCTTTATGTGTTACTATCTTGGATACAATGGCTCCCCTGAGACTTAGAAGACAAAAAACCTCTCCTCAGCCCTGGCTAAATAATGACATACGATCCCTAAAACAGTTATGTCGCAGGGCTGAATGAATCTGGAGGGGTTCGTGTTGACCTACGGACCTGCAGAATCTGAGGGATCTAATGAAGAGTTTTAACAGAGAAGTGAAATTGGCAAGAGATACATATTACAGTGACCTCATTAACAAACATAGATCCAACCCCAGAACCCTCTTCAATGTTGTAAGTCACACATCGAATCCACCCCCCGCTGTCATTCTCAACTGTCAAATGTGAAAACTTTAAATCCTTTTTCTCGGATAAAATTAAGACCATCAGAGATCACATTTCTGCTACTGTCCAGACTGTCACTGAACCCTCTCCTCCTAGCACAACCCGTACTTTAACCTCCTTTGACCTGTTAACAGCTGAAAAGTTGACCGAGACCATTACCAGCATGAAGAACTCCAGCTGCTCCCTCGACATCATCCCTACTCATTTCCTCAAATAAACACTTCCAACAATCTGTCCATTTCTGGTAGATTTATTAAATTCCTCACTTTCCTCTGGCCTTGTTCCTGATTATTTCAAAAAGGTAGTAGTACAACCTCTCCTTAAAAAACCCACTCTAGATCCAAATATCCTTAATAACTTCCGGCCAATCTCAAAACTCCCATTCCTCGCAAAGGTTTTAGAAAAAATTGTAGCTAACCAGATCATTTATTTTATGAATGGTAATGACTGCTTTGAGAAATTTCAGTCAGGTTTTAGGGCAGGCCATCAGAAACTGCACTCCTTCGGGTTTTAAACGATCTTCTTTTAGCAGCTGACCGTGGTCAACACACTGTACTACTCCTGTTGGACCTGTCTGCTGCTTTTGACACAGTTGATCATAGTATTTTAATTGCACGTCTTAAAAATTGGGTAGGCATTTCAGGTTTGGTTTTAGATTGGTTTTATTCTTATCTGTCTGCGAGGTCCTTCTGTGTGGAAATTGCCAACTTTCTTTCAGCTCCAACTTCGTTAAAATATGATGTGCCTCAACGATCCATCCTTGGGCCTTTACTATTCGCTGTCTATATGCTTCCACTAGGTCACATCATTAAAAAATATAATATCAGTTACCATTTCTATGCCGATGACACACAGCTTTATATCTCCTTTGACACTAATGATGCAAATCAATTAAATAACCTCCACATGTGCATTGCAGATATCAACAACTGGATGGCATCAAATTTTCTACAGTTAAACACAGATAAAACCGAGATCATCATCATAGCTCCAGATTCATCGCAGAATCACATTTCCTCCCATCTTGGCCCCTTCTCATCTAACATTACTAACTCCTGTAGAAATCTCGGTATCATATTCGACAACCATCTCAATTTCGACCAGCACATGAACTCCGTTGTCAAATCATGTTTTTTCCAATTAAGAAAAATTTCAAAAATAAGGTCATTCTTATCCACTAAAAATCTGGAAACTGTCATTCATGCATTTATCTCATCCCGGTTAGACTACTGCAACTCACTTTTCTCCTGTCTCACACAACAAAACATCAATAAACTTCAGTTAATTCAAAATGCCGCAGCTAGACTCATTTCCAGGTCCAACAGGAGAGAACATATCACACCGGTCTTAAAATCACTTCATTGGCTTCCAGTTCGTTTTATAATTGATTTTAAAATTTTAATGATCACTTTTAAGGCTTGTAGAGGTCTGGCTCCAGAATACATAGTTGACCTCCTGCACCCCTACGAGCCAAACCGCAACCTGAGATCCTCTGGGAGGTCACTCCTGGCCATTCCTCCATCCAGACTCATAACTAAAGGTGACCGGGCTTTCTCTGTTCACGCTCCCCGGTTATGGAATGACCTTCCAGAGGAGATCAGGGAAGCGACCACACTGTCATCTTTTAAGTCTCGTCTAAAAACTCACTATTTTAGACTTGCTTTTTATTGATCTTATTGTGATTTTATTGTTTTATTCCTCCTGGTTTTTCAATATTACACTTTTACATGGTATATTTAATGTCTACCTAGTGTCTTTTAATTGTATGCAATTGTTATGTATTGTCTGCCTTCTGCCTTTTTTAATCTGTATGTAAAGTGCTTTGTAACTTGTTTTGAAAAGCGCTATATAAATAAAGGTATTATTATTATTATTATTATTCACTTCATAGTAAACTCTGGTTGACTAATGAAGAAGTTCATTTACAAAATATAACTTAAAATAAAGACTTTGTTTTTCAACCAACTCGATGCTCATGGTGTTTAACACCTATAGAAAAGAGACTTAATCTACATTGGCTTGCTGGTGGTCTCTGTTGTCAGTCTGAGGCTCTCAAGGAGAAATAGAACACTTCCTTATTTCCTGGGTGATCAATTTTCCAGGAGTGTAGATAAGTAACTTCCTCTAGACCTAACCACATTTTCAAAATAAAGGTTGTATGTTGAATACACCAATCACCAATACCATTATTATTATTATTTGTATGGCTTTAAAGCATGAATGAGAGATGAATAGAGGAGGGCCACCTATTCTTATTTTTGTAAAAAAAAGAAAAAAAAATGTTTTACCCTTTATCTTCCAGGGTGGGCTGAGACTATCTCAGGCTTCATCCCACCCAAAAAGGGTCTAAAACCGCCCCTGCTGGAAAAGGTTAAAAGTTAAATCAATTTGGTCATTCAGTGGCGTTTTACTGCCATGTAAAGTAACTATAACGCTAGCCGTTAGCATTACCCACAGTAGCCGACTACCCACAATGCATTACGTTATCCCAGCACCCGAATGACACGGCTGTAGAGCAGAATGGCTCTGCTGTAAAATCCTCATAGACGTTTTTTTTGTCAAGTTAAAACAGTGTAAAAATTACACCGGAAGCGGAAGAAGCACCCATCAGGCATCATGGCAGCTAGAAATAAGGTGGATAGCTGATCACTCTTGACTCACATCACTCATATTATAGTATTATTTCATCTGACAATGTGTGTCCACTCACCAGCAGCATGTTAGAGTTTTTCCTCCATTGGTGTTTTTATAAATCTCACAAAATGAGTTCAGTTCTCCTGGAGGCTGCTCACTGTAAAGCAGTTCAAATCTATAGAATGGTTTGAAAGAGTGCATTCATTAATTGAATTAAGTGTCATTAAAGGCCCATTCCGTCGGTTCTGGCGAGAAATAAATGTGCAATGAGTGAATGTGCCTTGACGTAACTTAAAAATGGCGACCAGGGGCGTTTCTCTCCGACCAGCCGTTCAGAAGATACATGGAAATACCGCAGTTTCGAAGGGGTTAGCATTTCCCGCCACAGCTAGAGGATGTGACATCTGCGCATTCAGGAGCCCGCCTCTTGTCCTAGACGGCTAACAGGAAATGGCTAACGTTACGTTCGTCGCTAGCTGCTAGCAAAAGGAAACAACAACACAGACTCCAGAAAAAGTCCCCCCTAAATAAATAAATAAATATTTATCTAATGAAGCCCATCTGGCCAGACAGCAGCAATGTGACCGACATCGGGGGGAAACTAGAGTCAGGACTTTGTTTTCGGTTCATGAAGGGAACTTGCTGCTTGTAGCTACTGTAATGTAGTTTTGACCAGATAACGTTAGCTGCTTGCTAATGGATTTTCAAGATTCAAGATTTTTATTGTCACTCCGTAGTACAAGTACCTGACCACCTGGTCAGAAACTCTGCTAACATTACCGTCTTGTGTGAAGTAATGCAACCCTAACGTTACTACCGTTATTCTTATGGTCATGGAACATTATTGTTTGACTGCAGTTAGCTGCGGTGGTGAGTCTGCCTATTATAACCATAATGTTAGCTTGATGCTATACGCGGCTAACTAATAGATTTAGCTATATTTATAGAAATTACCACCAGCCCCACTAATAACGTTACTGTCTTGTGTTGATAATTAATCTAAGAGTAAGTAAATATGCCTAACATTAGCCTACTGTCTGTTAAGCTTACGGTACATTGTTTGACTCTTCAGTTTGGTCAAGACGTACCGGGACGGGAGAAGGCTCTGACTGCAGTTAGCTGCAGTGGGACTGCACATAGTAACGTTAGCTTGATGCTAATCGCGGCTAACTAATATTAATTTACATTTATAGAAATTACCACCAAGCTCCACTAATGACGTTACAGTCTTGTGTGGATAATGAATGTAACAGTCGTAAATATGCCTAACGTTAATGTTATGCTTATGAAACATTGTTTGATTGTTTAGTTTGGTCAACTCCAGGCATTACATGATACCGTACATACAGGGGAAGCAGGGTAGTTCCTGGCTCACGGTAACGTGAATATCCTATCCATTCCCCCGCAGCCAATGTAAGCCAAAACACGGCCAAACATGCCACAATAACGTCCGATAATTCATCCAGAATCCTTCCTGGGCATCTCGAGGCTGATCTGACCGATAAATTGTCCAGGTTGCCGTTTTCAAGTGACTTTTATGAGTTAACGTTACAAAGCACTTACTTGTGCACGTGCGAGTATGGTGTCCGCGCCTCAGCTCGTTCACACGCTGCCTGCAGTTATTCTAACGGCCACTGGCGTCAGTAACAGTGACAATTGATGGAATGGGCCTTTAAGCGACATCGTCACTGAACAGAGATTGAAATGATTTATTGTGTTGTTAGTGTACAAATGCATTTAAAATGGAACTCAAAACCTGAGTTTCTTCCCTGTTTGTCCCACAGTGCTTCACTCCCTGAAGTTTCTCGAGACTACATCCTCGGAAGTCACAAACAGCACAGAGTATGTGGATGTTGGGTTTGTTGATGGAGTTCAGGTGTTTCTCTGTGACAGCAACACCAAGAGAGCAGAACCCAAACAGGACTGGATGATCAACGCAACAGCAGATGTTCCACAGTTCTGGGAGATAAACACTGAGGTGTGTCTGAGGGAGCAGCAGAACTCCAAAAACAACATTGAGAACATAAAGCAGCGCTTTAAGCAAACTGGAGGTTTGTTTATGTTTCACTTCATTCTGCTGAAATGTTTTTCATCCTGCTTTGTTGTAAAGTAGCAGAGAGGTAGCCTCACACACACACACGCACGCACGCACGCGCACACACATACACACACACACACGTGTGCAGTGCGCACGCGGTTGCATATGCGCGCGACGGACGGACGCACACACACACACACGAACAGATGCACAGACACACGCGCACGTACATACGCACGAACGCACGCATGCACACACAGGCGCGCACACACAACTAATACTATGCTTGTCTGGAATCATACGTAGCCAACTGATACAGTGTTTCTGTCCATCCCATAATAACCGAGAATAATAAGAGAGATTACATTCTCTCTCTCTCTCTCCCCTCCACTCTCTCTCCCTCTCTCCATCTGTCTATCTCTGGCTCTCTCTCTCACGGCCCTCGGTCTCTCCCCCCCTCTCTCTCTCCCTCTCTGTCTCTCTCTCCCCCCTCTCCCTCTCTGTCTATCTCTGGCTCTCTCTCTCTCTCTCTCTCTCTCTCTCTCTCTCTCTCTCTCTCTCAGGTGTCCACACCCTGCAGAGGATGTATGGTTGTGAATGGGATGATGAGACAGGAGAAGTTACTGCTTTCAATCAGTATGGCTATGATGGAGAAGACTGGCTGGTGTTGAACATGACAACATCGACATGGATCGCTGCTAAACCACAGGCTGTCAGCATCACAAAGAGATGGGATAAGAACACAGCTCAGTTAACAGCAGACAAGAAGTTTTATTCACAGACCTGCATTGATTGGCTGAAGGAGTTAGTGTCCTATGGGAAGAGCACTCTGCAGAGAACAGGTAGAGTCACATGACCTGATGTAGTTTCATGAAAACAACAATGTTCATCTGTCTCTTCTGTTTCTAATGTACAGAAACATTACAGTGAATATGAACCAGCACACACACACACACACACACACACACACACACACACACACACACACACACACACACACACACACACACACACACACACACACACACACACACACAGTACATACAACTGTCATGTTTTTGCGTTTGCACACATCTTTTTGTCTCGTTCTCTGTCTCCCTTGCCATTTTCACACATGCGCTTTTTACCGGAAAATGCCGGGAAAGCTGTCTAATGCCTTCATGTGTGAAAGTTGTTTTCCGGTATAAGCGCGACCCCGTCATCGTGGACATTTCACCAGTTCCTAGGTTGTCAGAAGAAGAGCGGTATGGCTGCTTCATGTGTGGGCGTGCTCCCCCCCCTCCCCTCTCTGCTCGCACTCTGGCCAGAGTCCTTCAGTCCAGCCCGACAGGGACACAGACAGCGAAAATGGCAGCGGCTTGAGTCTTGCAAGCCGCCCAACGCTTGTTGAGAAAGCAAATGCATGAAGCGAAATGTGGAAGTATTTTGCTTACGTTGCCGACAGCGAAAGGCAAGCCCCCTGGACACATAAAACGAAGCAAGTCTGTAAAAAGTGCTTCAACGCGACGCAGGTGAACGGATAAATATCGAACCAGCCAGGCTATTTCTCTCCGACAGGGATCCCTACTTCTTCAAAGATTTCAGTTCAAAGACTGGTTAGCGAATGTGAAGGATACAACATACATGCCCTCTTAAGTCAAACGAGTGTGATTTATTGTGTGACAAGCAAACTTATTTCACCATCGGAGTTTCGCCGACCCCCAAAATAAGGAGGATTCCCCATCCAAGTGCACAGGTCACTCCCCACCCGCTCTGCAGTGCACCCCAACACCCCCCCCCCCCCTCCCAAATACAGGCAATTTCGCTGCTATATTCACACATGTGAGCCGTCAGGTGTGAAGGGAAATTCCGGGAAATGGCCGGTATTGATTTACAGGCAATGTTCCTGTACGCATGTGTGAAAACGGCTCCTGTTTCTGTCTTCGTCATTCTCTCTCTCTCCCCCCCTCTCTCTCTCTCTCTCTCCTTCTCTTTATCTGTCTCCCCTGGCCTCCCTCTCTCTGCCTCTCTCTCTCTCTCTCTCCTCTCAATTCAATTCACAAGCTCTTTCCCCATGTTGTTGACGACGTGGTCTTGATTGTGTCTGTGCCTGGTGGTGGGTTGAGGTGTAGAGAGATGTTGAACATCAGTGTTGGGAACGTTACTTTAAAAAAGTAATTAGTTATAGTTACTCACTACTTGTTCCAAAAAGTAACTGAGTTAGTAACTGAATTACTCTATAATAAAAGTAACTAGTTACCAGGGAAAGTAACTATTTGCGTTATCTCCACCTTGAAAATGCAAAATTTTCATGGATTGCTGCAAACCTGAGGGTACCCTCACGGGCCCCTCGGCCGACCAAAACGGGCAGAGGCCGGGCTTGTTTTTTATTTATTTTAAATTAATAGGTCCGGGGTCAGGCCGTTTCAATAATTCAATTAAATAATGTTGTATTAGCGTACTCGATTGATTTTACACAGCGGAGCACAGTCAGACAAAGAGGAGGAGTGCACAGACACTCCCCCAGCCACACACAGACCCTCACGTGACGTTAGTAGCTGTAGACAGCTCCCGAAGAGAGATAGAGAGAAAAAACAAGCCGTTTGTGCCGTGTCCGTCCATGTACAGCGAGCGGACAGCTCCCGAACACAGAGAGAGAGAGAGAGAGTCAAATAGAGAGACAGACAGAGAGAGGCTGCGCAGGACGGCCGCGCGGCGACGCAGCACGCGGAACAGAGAGGGAGAGAGATGTGTCATTATATCGTAATATTGGCTTCGGGCCTCGCAACGGGCTGGATCGGGCACGGGTCTGCATGTCACGGGCCGGGGAGGGCTCGGGCCCAAATTTCAGGCCCGCGCAGCTCTCTACTCCGGACTCGCCATTTCTGCTGCTTCCTCGAATCTGTTTGGTGTGTCTGTGTGTGTGTGTGTGTGTGTGTGTATGTGTGTGTGTGTGTGTCGCCCGTGTCCTGACTCCTGGCTCGTGTGTAACACTGGCTCCGATTGGCTACCATGAAACACATGACTCTGCCTTAGCCAATCATAATCGTTTATCTCGTTATGTTAACCCACCCGTCTCCTCACTTGACAACACTAGTGTAGGCTACGGGTAGTTTACTCAATCATTTCATAGTAACGCACTGCATTTAGCGTTCAGTAAGTCAAGTCAAGTCAAGTCAAATTTTATTTATATAGCACCTTTCATACACAAGGCAATTCAAGGTGCTTTACAAAAAAATAATCGAAAAAACAAGCAGCAAAGCAATGCACATATAAAAAAACACACATAAAAAACACAGCCGACAGTTTTAGTTAAAATATATACTCAAATTAACAAACATGAAACATTATTTCTGTTTTAAATAAGTTACAAGGCACTCTTCAGTATTATTATTACATGTACAGTCCATTTGTTGGAAATGTACAGGAATCTTTTTTTTTTAAATTACAGGCCGAGAGAGGCAGTAGTTTAGTAGCAGTTAAAAGCAAGAGTAAACATAAAGGTCTTTAGCTTGGATTTAAAAATAGGCAGAGTAGGGGCAGATCTAATGTGTTCAGGGAGTTTGTTCCAGTTATGAGAGGCATAGTGGGAGAATGCGGCTTCACCATGTTTTGATTTGGTCCTCGGGACAATTAGTAGACCAGTGCCTGAAGATCTCAGGGATCTGGATGGTTCATAGTGTAGAAGCATTTCAGAGATGTAGTGTGGGCCTGACCCGTTGAGAGATTTGTAAACTATTAGCAGAATTTTAAAGTCTATTCTAAGATTTACTGGCAGCCAATGCAGGGATTTGAGAACTGGTGTAATGTGTTCAGCTTTCTTGGTTCTTGTTAGAACTCTAGCAGCCGCATTCTGAATGAGCTGTAGTTGTTTAACTCATTCACTGCCAATATCTGACTGGCATTTTTGGCACAGGCCAAGTATTTCCATAATGTTTGGTCATCTTTCAAGACCCACAGTAAATTCTGTACTAGGACTACAGTGATGTCCAATACCTCGAAATGAAGATCTAAGTCTCTACTTTCACCCCCAAAAAGAAAGTTAGCTTTTAGCATGTTCTGTACTCTACTTATAACCCTTTTTATACACCCCATGTTCACCAAAAAAGCCTGTCTGGGAAGAGAAAAGGGAGAAAAAAGCATTTTTGTAAAAGGGCACAATCTCAGGCATAACTCACTCTCAATTATTTTATTTTGAACTGTATTGACATCAGACATGTATGTATATATTATTCGTTAGGACACAAATGACAAAAAAAAATATATATATATATATATATATATACACACATGAAGTGCTTTTTTTTTACATTCAACAATACAGTTTACTCGGTGTGAGTGTGCAGACAGACAGACAGACAGACAGACAGACACACCGACAGACAGACAGACAGACAGACAGACACACACACACACACACACACACACACACACACACACACGATCCCCCTTTTAGATTTCTAACCCAACATAGGATAAGCAATAACCACGCCCTGTGGCGCTGGGATTGGCCAGGCGCAACACTGGAGGGCACGCAGCCCAGCGATTTCATGAACCAACTGAAGAGCTCTTGAGAAGGACAGCGGGCTGCTGTGAGTGCCTTCTGCCCGCTGCTGCCTAGCTGTTCCTGTGTTTATTTTTGATTTGTTCTGGTCCATGTCTCCCTGTCATATCAACTCTGCTATTTGATCGTTCCCGTTTTCCCCTCGGCTATTCAACACGTCCTCACCGCCCTCGCAAACTGATCGATCATTTCCTCATTCCTCCGATGATCAAACACATCTCTTGATTACTTTCTCCCGTTTTCTCCTGGCTGGCACAGAGGAAGGCGACTCCAGCTCGTGCAGCGCGCCGAGGGCGTTTCAATGGCGTTTCTCCTGTCTGCACAAGGAAGCGTTACCCGTTCTCTGCTTTTCCTCTTGCTCAATTTCAAAACAACAGCTGCGGTATGTGTTTGATCGCGTGCTGTCGGCTACCCTTTGAAGGCAGGGACCTGTGTCTGTGTCACAGGCTGGGCAAGTGTTTGCTGCAGGCGCTGCACCAATAAAAACAAAAACACGTCAAACACGTCTTTGGCGTGGATGGCTATTTCTGATAAGACGTCAAAGACGTCTTTGGCGGTGAATGAGTTAATAGCTTTTTTGGGAAGACCATTGAAAAGACTGTTGCAGTAGTCTAGCCTGCTAGAAATGAAAGCATGAATTAGTTTTTCAAGATCTTGTTTGGACATGTAGCCTCTAATCCTTGCTATATTTTTTAGATGATAGAAGGCAGATTTTCTTATAAGCTTGATGTGGGAGTTGAAATTTAGATCAGAGTCAATAATAATGCCAAGATTTTTTACCTGGTCCTTAGGCTTCAAAGATAGGGATTCGAGGTGAGCAGTAACTTTGAGCCTATCTTCTTTTTTGCCGAAGACAATTATCTCTGTTTTGTCTTTATTAAGTTGGAGAAAATTCTGGCACATCCAATCATTAATTTGCGCAAGGCACTGACACAGTGTCTCTATGGGGGCATAGTCATCCGATGAGAGGGCTATGTAGAGTTGGGTGTCATCTGCATAGCTATGATAAGCTATTTTGTTTTTTTGCATAATTAGGCCCAGAGAGAGCATATAAAGGTTAAACAGGACAGGACCTAAAATTGATCCTTGGGGTACCCCACATGTCATTTTGGTTTGGTCAGATGTGTAGTTGCCAATGGAGACAAAGTAGTTCCTGTCTTGCAGATAAGATCTGAACCACTCTAGGACCGTGCCGGAAAGCCCGACCCAGTTTTCCAGTCTGTCCAATAGAATTTCGTGGTCAACCGTATCAAAGGCAGCGCTGAGGTCTAGTAACATTAAGATTGAGATTTTACCTGAATCAGTGTTCATTCGGATGTCATTTATAACTCTGATAAGCGCAGTTTCGGTGCTATGATGGGGTCAGAAGCCTGATTGGAAGGGATCTATGAGATCATTGGAGGATAGAAAGGTATTGAGTTGTTGGTAGACAGTTTTTTCGAGTATTTTGCTAATAAAGGGAAGATTTGATATTGGTCTGTAATTGCTGATTATAGAGGGGTCGAGGCTACGCTTCTTTAGCAAGGGCTTAACAACTGCAGTTTTTAGAGATTTTGGAAAAATGCCTGTAAGAAGAGAGGTATTAATTATCTTCAGTATGTCGGTCGCCAGGCAACTGTAGACATTTTTTAGAAAGCTTGTTGGCAGGGTGTCTAGGCAACACGATGAGGATTTAAGGCCTCGTATCGTTTCTTCTAGTTTCTTGTGGTCAATGACATTGAACTGAGTCATGTTAATTAAGCACCTATTCTGTGGGTGCGGCGGAGCCACATTTGTTCTTGATGTGGAAATACACACATCAAGGATAACAGCGTTGTAACGACGGAAACAGTAATTAGTTAGATTACCCCGTTACTGAAAAAATAACGGCGTTACCTAACGCCGTTCTTTTAAACAGCGTTATTCCAAACACTGTTGAACATACATCAGCGTGATAAGAACTACCTAAAATGACAGAAACCATCTTTGGAGAAAATATATTTGATGTGTATTTTGATTATTTAGTTTGGCTCATGCGCCAAGGGGGCGGGATTCATGACCCATACTGCAGCCAGCCACCAGAGGGCAATCAAGATGGCTTCACTTATGGGAGCTGACATGACGTCCATATTTTATACAGTCAATGGTGGAAACTAACTATGAGAATAAACAGAGATACAAAGAGTTAAAGTAACTCACCTGCAGGTTTATGGTGTCTGAGTTTCCCCTGATGTTTGAACCTGTGGAACAGACAGCACAAAGATTTTTATTTGTGTGTGTGTGTGTGTGTGTGTGCGTGCGTGTGTCCTTCTCTCTCTCTCTCCAGTGCTTCCCTCGGTGTCTCTCCTCCAGAAGTCTCCCTCCTCTCCAGTCACCTGCCACGCTACAGGCTTCTACCCTGACAGAGTCATGTTGTTCTGGATGAGAGATGGAGAGAAGCTTCAGGACCTCATGGACCAGGGAGAGATCCTCCCCAACCATGATGGAACCTTCCAGGCGAGCGTTCAGCTGAACGTTTCATCAGTCAAACCTGAAGACTGGGGGAAGTACGAGTGTGTGTTTCAGCTCTCTGGTGTCAAGGAGGACATCGTCACCAAACTGGACCCAGCAGTGATCAAGACCAACAACAAAGGTAAGACCAGGATCACAGCTGATGGAGGAGGAGAGACACATTTAGTTTACTTCTTACACCTGACTTGCAGTGCCTGAAGGAATTAATTTATTTGACAATTTCATCAAATCACATCTCTGCACAGAAAAAGAGAGTGAAGCAGTGAGCTTCTTGTTCTACCTTCTTTAATGTTTTGTGTCTAAACATTAATGTCTCTCCAGTGGAGCAGGCAGTAAAGACACCTTCTTTGGAGTTACAAAGGTCCTAGGGTTCGAATCCCCAGGTGGACAAGTCATACTTGCCATAGGTTGCAGTATCACATGACTTCTCCCTTTAGTTAGTTTCTCCTCACTAAACCTACCAGGTGTTTATTTGGCTCAGTAGGTAAAGACTCAACCTTTCATGTGGAAGTTTGTGAGATCTAATCCAGACGTGTCCGTTCTAAACTCATCAGTCATTAAAGACAAATAATGTCAGTTGTGAACAACTCCATCAATGTGATTATAATGAAAAGATGAACTTGACAGAAGTCACGGGCCGACACTAAAGCTAAGACTGCATCTCTGAACTTCACAACATGTCAGTTTGTGTGTGTCGTTTTACCTCCTGGAATGTTTGGTCTGTTTGTCTTTTCAAATCGTGCTTGGACCCCTCAATTGCCGCTTGTGGCTATATTTGATTATTACATGGTGAATATGCTAACTGGATCTAAGTGTTTCATCAATTAATTTAAGATAAACCCTGCTTAGTTAAAGGTAGAAAACTCTTTAAACACATAACAGAATGTGTTTCACCTTTAACCTGTTCCTCTTCCTCCAGCTGACCTGCCTGAAACAACAACCAGAGCTGATTCCTCCTCTCCAATTGAGACAAGTAAGACAATTTCACACATGTTGTAAAAACGATATCATATTTTTCACAATGTAGAATGTTTTATACATGCATTAGCCTACTCGTAAATATGTCATATTTTTAGAGAGTTTAGAGTTACACAAGATACACATGTAGTTTAGGATGTGTTGAACATGTTAACATTGTTTCTAAGTACAAGTTAAGCTATAGATGAATCAGCTGTCACTCAGAAAACATCTGACTTATGATTTCCAGTTTGTCTCCTCTTTAGTTGATGATACCAAACTATTTGATAGTCACATAAAATAGGATGATTTTCTCATTTATATTATTCCCTTCATCTTTTTGGCTCTGCACCCCTGCTTCTCCCTCTCTCTCCCTTCTTCCCCACTCTCCCTCTATCTCTCTCGCCCAGGTGACTTCCTGGTCGTGGCTGTGTGTGTGACTGTTGCTGTTGTGGTTGTTTTGGTGCTGCTGACTGTCAGTCTGCTGCTGCTCTTCAGATGGAAGAGAAAGAGAGAAAGTGATGGTGAGTTGCTTTCAACCGTGTAAACTATCACACACACACACACACACACACGCACACACACACACACACACACACACACACACACACACACACACAAATAAAAATCTTTGTACTGTCTGTTCTACAGGTTCGAACACCAGGGGAAACTCAGACTCCATAAACCTGCAGGTGAATTGTTTTAACTCTTTGTATCTCTGTTTATTCTCATAGTTAGTTTCCAGTTCCACCATTGATGGTATAATATATGGACGTCATGTCAGCTCCCAAAAAGTGAAGCCAAAACACCTCGATTGCCCTCTGGTGTCTGGCTGATGGTTTCTGTCATTTTAGTTCTTATCACACTGACGTATGTTCAAGTGCTCATCTTTCTGATGAGTTTGTTTATAATTAGTTAAAGTTAAGCACAAGGCACACCAATCAAACATTCTCCAACAAACACGGACAAACACCAACAGCCAGTTGTCTGAGGATGTTGGCAGTTGTTGGAGAATGTTTGATGGCATAGAGAGCCAACGTGAACGTCACTTCCTGCTTCAGCACTGTACCAGAGATTTTCATCCGCCATTTATTTTCCCATAGACATTTCGTAAAATGCTTATAAAAACAGTTTTACTTGTTCAAACCAAACGGTTCAGATGTATTTAGAAACAGGGGAGACCATAACATTTAACTCGGAGCAAAAACGTAAAAAAAAAGAAAATATTGTTTCAATGTTTTTTTTTACGTTTTGGTTCAAGTGAAATGTTCTATGGTCTCTCCTGTGTTGGTTGGATAATGTTTGATTGGTGTGCCTATAGGAAGACAAAATCTCTTTTCTGCAGAGGCCATCTTTTCTGCAACTTGCAGCCACCTCTCTCTGCTTTTAATGAGGAAAAACACTATATAGACACACAGCCTAAAACAGCATTGATGTAGGATACATGCAAGATGGAGGACTGTTTCCATGGCTACCGCTGGTGTGCTCTCCTGCCTTGTAACCTTAATGAACTTAATATTTTATTATTTTTTACAGAATGTCACCTATGCCAACTATCCTCCAGCCTCCAGATCCCAGCCAGACTCCACCTACCAGGGCCTCAGTCCAGCTACCATGGAGGAGGACCAAACATACTCTACCCTGCACCCAGACTCCACCTACGAGGACCTCAATCCAGCCACCATGGATCAGAACCAAACATACTCTACCCTGCAGCCAGACTCCACCTACGAGGACCTCAATCCAGCCACCATGAATCAGAACCAAACATACTCTACTCTGCAGCCAGACTCCATCTACGAGGGCCTCAATCCAGCCACCATGGATCAGAACCAAACATACTCTACTCTGCAGCCAGACTCCATCTACGAGGACCTCAATCCAGCCACCATGGATCAGAACCAAACATACGCTACTCTCGAGCAGGGCCAGTTTTAATCTTTTCAGACCAAAAGCGAATAATCAGTGTGAATGAATTGCATGGCGATTAAAAACAAACAAACAAACAAACAAACAAACAAACAAACATTTATCTCTATGGAACTATTCACACAAAATCAAAATTTGCTGTGCAGACTTTTCTTTCCCCCCCTTTTTGCTGTGCGATTTATTCAGACGTATTATTCTCTTTTGTTCTAAAAAGACCTTGAGTCTGCTATAGGGTGGGCTGGTAGACTAGAGTCTGCTATATTATAGTGGGTTTGAGCAGTGGACTATCCCGAAGG
The DNA here is from genome assembly GCF_964638095.1 of Poromitra crassiceps. Taxonomy (NCBI): domain Eukaryota; kingdom Metazoa; phylum Chordata; class Actinopteri; order Beryciformes; family Melamphaidae; genus Poromitra; species Poromitra crassiceps. The sequence continues at coordinate 10,459,296 of NC_139643.1, forward strand.
TTGTCGGGGAGGGAGATTAATAAAGTAGTAGTCTAATAGACTACTACTACTAACTAATAGAATAGTAGTCTATTCTGGATAAAAAACAAACTCATCAGGATAAGTTAATTAGCCTATTTCACATTCCTGCCATTTTGTGTCAAAAAGGCAGGAAGTAAAGCCGGTGCAAGCAAGACTATTGATTAGAGCCCCGGGACTGGACCAGCTGTCCCTGCAGCAGAGGAACAGCAAACAGGACCTTATTTGCACCTCTGTTTTACTTCCTGCCTTTTAGACACAAAATGGCTGATTTGGGTGGCATATGAAATAGATGTATACAGGGAGACCGCACACTCCACAAATCTGCAGGAAGACCGACTTTCAAAGATACATAATTTATTGGCAACAGATGTCAGAACATCATGTTTCACAGATGTGCTTCATCAGGTTCATTCATAAAATGAGGGTGATCTCACACCCCTCTGTAGCGGCTGTGTGATAGAACGGCCCGCCCCTAAATGCATAGTTCAATCAATCAATTAGCTCTCATAGAGAATCTAACAAAAAGTGTTAAAATCTGGACAGAGGAAAGTTCATTAGTGATGCATCTGCATGACTCAAAAACACATCAGGTGGCAAAACCTTCACTCCCTCAAGCTTTGACTTTTTATTATAAAATATATATGTACATATTATTCTCTCTGTGTTCCTATTTGATATTTGATATTATTCATATTTGTGCAGAGTACCTGTTTACCCCCTTGCCACAAAAGTACATGTCGTGGTGGTCGCAGTAATAATGGTTGTTGGTTGTTTGCACCAAGAGTCCACAGATTCCAACAGTATCAGTCTGATCAGTCTACGAGCAAAACTCACTGAACCAGCAGCTGAAGAACAACACTTACTCTCACGACAGGTGGCGGTAATAGCAGGGCCGATTTTACCAACGGGCTTACCCGGGCTGAAGCCCGGGGCCCGGGACAACAAGGGGCCCAAAAAAAAAAAAAAAAAAAAAAAAAAAAAAAAAAAATTAAAAGATTTTTTTTTTTTTTTTTTTTTTTTTTGGGGGACCCTTGATGTTTTTTTTTGGGCCCCCTGTCCAGGGTCTTCGCAAAAAATGTTTTTTTTACTGACGCCATTCAATTTTTTTTGCAGAGTAATAACATCCACTGTGAGAGGGTGTCCACCCGCTATGCCGTACCACTCGCAATGCCGACCTTAGGTTTAGGCGTGGGGGGTGGGAGAGGTTAGGTTTTGGGTTAGGGTCTGGGGGAGGTTAGGTTTAGGCGTGGGGGTGGGAGAGGTTAGGTTTTGGGTTAGGGTCTGGGGGAGGTTAGGTTTAGGCATGGGGGCTGGGAGAGGGGAGGTCGGAACAGCGAGAGGTCGGAACAACGACATGGAACCCTGTGAGAGGGCTCCCGAATTTGTAGATGAAATAGTGCAATTCAAAGAATTCATCAAAAACAAAGACAATAAAAGTGTGCGGCACTTGCTTCAAATAATAAGGAAGAGGAACCTGTCATCAGTTTTTCCAAATGTGGATATTGCCTTCAGGATTTACTTAACTCTCCCTGTAACAAATGCCTCTGGAGAGCGCTCCTTTTCAAAACTTGGGCTTGTCAAGAACAGGATACGGTCTACAATGGGACAAGAAAGGCTCACCCACTTGACATTGATGTCATTGGAAAGTGACATTGTTAGAACATTGGACTTCACCACTCTAGTCAAACGCTTTGCCACGGCAAAAGTCAGGAAGAAGACATTTCAGGTACGAACAGACTTGAATACTGCTTGATTGATTTGTGCAATAATTGTGAGAATGTGTGTGTGCACTGTAATAATAACAGCAATAATAAATACTAAATAATAATAATAAAAGTGCTTGTTGGAACATCTCAGTGGCAATGTTTTCTTTCCAATCAGGCTGTTTATGAAAGAACATGATGGCTAAACCTACAGTTTGTGTTTGTAAGTTAGAATGCTGACAGGAGAGCAGGTGGTGACATGAAAGTTAGTGAGAAAAGGAGAAGATACTGAATATTGACATCACAACAGTATAATCCTAATGTTGATTTAAAATGAGATATTCCTTTAAATACGGCTAAAAAAGGGTAAAAAAAACACTCACATTTTTTTTCGCCGGCGCCCGTTGGGCGCCGCCGAAGCCCCCCCTTCCGCTTGAGGGGGGGGCCCTGCAGAGATGAATAGCCCAGGGGTCCATGAAGTGTAAAATCGGCCCTGGGTAATAGAGTACTTTAAACATGTGTATTTTATATTTGATGCTTCTTGACTTGCAGTATTTTGCCTTTTACATTTACTCTCGTAAGTTATCTTACTATGTTAATTGATGCTATGCACTGAACACCAAAGTAAATTCCTTGTAGCCTGTGTGTAAACTTACTTGGCAATAAAGACAATTCTGATTCCGATTTTACAGACGTCTATCAGACTGGAAGAGTATTTTTTTATAACAATCTATTAGAATAAGTATCATTTTAAATATTTTATAGAGGACTTGTTGTGATTCATGTGTGTACAGAAAACAAGGAACCAACCGTCTTTTTTCTTTTCTGTTCTTATGACCAGAGAAACATTGGCTATAATGTTCACCAAATTGATTGATTGATTTTATTTATGGATATAGCAGAACCAAGTCCAAGGGACAGACATGTAAAAGTGTGAACACTTATTTCCAATATGGTCCCTGTTCTTATAGATCAGGACATACGGTAACACATAACATCAAATAAACAAAATAGAACAATCAAAAGAACAAGGCTCAGCACGTTACTCTATAGTTTACTCAGCAAGAATCTTTTCAGAAGATTTTTAAAACCATTCAGCGAATTCACAGACATAATTTCATTGTGGATCTTGTTCCATTGACCGTTCATATCAATGCGCCATAGTTTCAACAGAGTTATCAAGAGAGCAGTTTGAGCTCTATACCCCTGTTAAGGGTTAATATGGCACTTTTCTAGGTTGAGAAAAAAAATTGAGTCGGTCAAAGTAAGTATTTAAATCACCCCTGTGTGCTCAGTTTATCAAAAATAACTCTTATTTACAATTTTGATTTTCGTTTTGGAGATTTCCCTCCCCTGACAGAAGCCGGCTCTGAGCCATTAAGAGCCACTGTCTATAGACCCTTATCACGGGGGCCATTTTGTGTCGAAAAGGCAGGATAAACACAGGTGCAAGCAAAACACTAATGAGGGTTTCCATCTTCCATGATTGGAAGTCTATAGTGTTTGGCAACATGGAAACGACTCTCCGGACAGAGAAAATGGGCGTGAACAGGCGAGGAAAGAGAGAGAGAGAGAGAGAGAGAGAGAGGAGCAGGGAAGCTTGCACTGTGTCAACAGTGCTGTGCTGTCCTCCTTTATCTCTCTCTCCTCTTGCCTCTTCATACGCACATTTTCTCTGTCCCACAGTAAACCCTGGAGAATAATACTCATGTATAGAGTCGTTTCCATGTTGCCAAACACTATTGACAGTTTGAGCCTTCCCGCAGACGGCAAAACAAGCAGTTTTATTAGTGAACGTGTATTGACGATGCGGTGCAGGATTGCCCTGTGTAGTTACACTGATAGTTGTTTGAGCACATTGCTCAAGCTGTAAACAAGGCTCTTCTCGGTGAGTAGCCTACTCGACCAATTTGAAAAAAATATATCATGATGAGTCCCTTAGACACATACAGTGTAGAAAATAGGGTCGAGGTTGAAAAAAAACGAAATTCTCCTTTAACAGCAACACACTGAGAGACGTCCTTGTACAAAACATACCTGGACTCCAACATACTGAAAGCAGATAGTTTTCAATCTACTCCTGCCTCGCGCCATTTACGCCTTTACTTCGCGGAGGCAACCATCCTCGGCTTCGCCTCGGACGGTTCACGCCTCCACGTCATCCCTTAAGAAGTGATAATGAACACCTCGTTGTGCATTAACCCTTACATATATCATATACACATATATCTAGTAAGAGAATAGTTTAATATTCAATAGTACAGTTGTATGCTACAGTAGCAATAGGGTGCATTTGTGGTTTGTTGTGGGGTAAAGTTGAAGGAGAAGTAAAGACATTGGTGTGTTCTGTGTGTAAATCTATAGGCTATATGATTCCTCCATTCAAGAAACAACAGAAGAAAACAAAAACAAAGATGTTAAAAATTACAAATAAAAGACAAAGGCTATAGGCAGTTCAGTAATGTGTTTGAGATGGCGTTTGTGTCTATGTGTGTGTGTGTGTTTGTGTGTGTGTGTGTGTGTGTGTGTGCGTGCGTGCGTGTTGAAAGATTTCAGTCCCTGTCAAACTCAGCTTGGGCAAATCCCCCCGAAACTGGTTTGCATTTCAGATTTGACTTTGCTTAGAATAGAATGAAGGGGGGGGGGGAGAGAGAGATAGAGAGAGATTTATGTCATGTGGTGGTAAACAACCAAAGAACCTATTGCGAAGAAATGAAAGCTAATAGGTTGTTTCATTGCAACATCAGCACGCAGCATCAGAGCTTCGCCTCTGCCATTTTGGACCTGAAGGAGACTACTGTAATGACCTGTGTTCTTCCCGGTCACGGTGTGTCTCTCTGTCATGGTTCTGTGCGTTTGTCCCATTGGTGTAAGGAGGCGTTTTCAGTCCAAAATGGCGGCAGCGCTGTTGTAAAAAAAAAGCACCAGATTTCATATCTTGGCTTCTATACTCTTTGGAACAACTTGACTTTGCGTGTGTGCACATTGCACAGTGCACATTTAGCCATCTAAATGCAAGCCCATATTTATCCTGGCACATCTGCTCACATGCAGCTGTTCACATGGTTAATTACCCTCTATCATTCTCTCTCTCTTTCTCCCCCTTCTCCTTCACCAAAACAAGAAACTGAAAAAAGACAAATATTTCAGAGTCAGACACGGAATCACAGAGAAGAGAAGAAATTAACTGTTTGAACCATCCTGCAAAGAAACCGACAAACAGGAAAAAAGTCTTCAAACTATACAAAGTTTTTCTTGTCTTTTCATCGTCCTCCTCTCATCGTCCCAGCACCGATCGTTACTGATCGTTACCCTCCTCGTCTCACACTGTGTGAGATACCTGATTCAACCCTGATACTTTCTTTGCATCCTCCTCCACCACCAACCAGCTCCGTTGAAACGTTGAAAATAGATTGATTTGTGGTTTGTAGCGATACAGCTGGGAGGAATATTAGCGCTTCTTCCTGTCAGGCCTGTATCTAGCTATGAGTACAGGGAGGTCCGGACCTCCCCTAATATTTCAGAGAAAAAAATAAAAAAAGCTCCATGGAAAAGCATGAAAAACAGTGGGCCAACAGATGATGACTGACTGCAGAAGCCAAAGTACACTCACACAGAAAAGGTAATTCATGTTATTAGTATACACATATTACTGTTACAATTACACTTGGAGTGATCATTATAACTTATGTTTGTTCTATTTAATTTCAGTGGGCCAACAGATGATGACTGACTGACTGACTGCAGAAGCCAAAGTACACTCACACAGAAAAGGTAATTCATGTTATTAGTATACACATATTACTGTTACAATTACACTTTGAATGATCATTATAACTTATGTTTGTTCTATTTAATTTCAGTGGGCCAACAGATGATGACTGACTGACTGACTGCAGAAGCCAAAGTACACTCACACAGAAAAGGTAATTCATGTTATTAGTATACACATATTACTGTTACAATTACACTTTGAATGATCATTATAACTTATGTTTGTTCTATTTAATTTCAGTGGGCCAACAGATGATGACTGACTGACTGACTGCAGAAGCCTAAGTACACTCACACACTCTCACATCCTTCTCATCCCTTCCGATTATTGTTTTTGGTCAATGACAATAAATACATGTTCTTGCCAGCCAACAGGTCCCTCTGTATGTTTTTTTTATTATCGATGATGACTTTGTGTGTTGTGTACGGCTTGGGTTGTGTACCTGTGTTTGTAGGTGTCATTTTGATATGAATTTGGCTAAAACAGTTTGTGTTTGTTAGTTACAATTATGTTGACAGGAGAGCTGAGCAGGTGGTGACATGAAAGAGAATAATTATACTGAATAATGACATCACAACAGTATAATCCTAATGTTGATTTAGAATGATATATTCTTCTAAATATGGCTAAAAAAGGTTAAAAAAAAAATCATTTTTTTTTATTTAAAATTATATATTACTCTAAATATGGCAAAAAAAGGGGGGGGGGAAAACTCAATTTTTTTCCGCCGTAGCCCGAATCCTCCTCCCCTTGCTGGACCTCCCCTATTTCGAAACCCTGGATACGGGCCTGCTTCCTGTGCATGGCCCCTCGACTGTCCAGCTAACAGCCACCGCCCTTATATAAAATATACAAAAGATGATCTCCAAAATCCTCTGGCTGACTACTTCTGCAAATAGAAAAATATACAGTCATCCTATGTCAAAATCTCTTCTGGACGAAAACCCTGCACCTCTTCCTCATCTTCCTCTCGCTGGCCTAGTCTTGCCTTCCTGCCCAGTTCAAAAATATACATGTTTTTTTTTGTCCAATATAGAAAAGATTGATACATCTGTCCTCTCCTGGCTTGTCTCCTTGTCGACACATCTGTCCTCTCCTGGCTTGTCTCCTTGTCTTGAGCTTTTTTTTTATTATTATTTTTAAAAAGCAAGATCTCACTGGCATAATGTGAATGTCAACACTCTGTTTGAAGCGGCTGGCCGGAGTGCGGCCGACGCACTACCCGCGAAAACGCCATAAGCGACGAGTGCTGAGAGGGCGACATGGAGCTGCTGAGGTGATACTACAGTCGGGGTGATACAGTACAGTACAGTCGTGCGGCATGGACACAGAGAATCCAATTTGAGACAAAAATGCCGTCACTGAATTTTCCCATGGGTCGTACACACACACACACACACACACACACACACACCCTCCTTCCTCCTCCTCCTCTTCGACAAGTACGAGAGTTGACAAGTCCCCGTGTCGACTCTCGTACTTGGTGGGGATGTTTCTGCAGCGGCCCAGCTCTTTCCTCATGTCTGCCACCTCCTGGCGAAGTGCTGCGTTCTCCCGCTCCAGGAAGGCGGCGCACAGCGAGATCTGGTTCTCCTTGAGGCGCCGAGCGCTTGGCCGCCTCGTTGTTCTTGTAGCGTCGGCATCCTGCGGGGGGGAGGGGGTGACCACCAGGGGGCGACCCGTCATCCAGGGCGGAGGTGTGGTGTGTTGGGGGTGTGTGGGGTTGGATGGAGGGGGAGGAGAGAGGAGGAGAGAGGAGGAGAGAGCGGGATGAGAAGGGTCTGTTTTGTGATGAAGAGGAGAGGATGGCAGGACATGAGGAAGAGAAGGAAGAGAGGCTGAATATTGTCAGAACCAACACAGCATTAAAGCTTGGAGGCTTTGTTAAGCCACTTTGTATCATTATAATCTCTGTAATATAAGCAGATGGACAGTGTTTACCTTCTCTATGTTTTCCACACGGAGAAATATTCTCCGTTTGTCTGCCTGCATAAACTCCACCCCGACAGCTGCAAGTCATTAAGTCTCGTTAAGACTCTCATGTGGATATGTGCATAGGCCTACTTAAAAAATAAAAATAAACAATAACAGCTGCCCTGGAAGCCACCTCGACAGCTCTCGAGCAGATTCCACATCTTGAGCAGAGTCTCCCGATTTCCGTTATTGTGACGCGTTGTGACGTGAAACGTGTCACAATGGAGCGTTTTGCCACAGAATGAACTGCGAGCTCTTCCTGTATGGTAGACTGAGGGAAGCTAATGGCTGCCCATCTGCTCAGACTGCTGACATTATAAAGATACAAATCTGGTTGAAAAATGGCAAAGCCTCCCTTTTAAGTTACTGGATTGTGTTATTAGTAAACTGCTGTTAAAGGAAGTGATTTGGGAATGATGCCAGTGTAGCTGAGGCAATGTTGTCCATTTTATTTTTTTATTTTGTGAACATTCTCAAAACGTGCGTATGTGTTATCTTGTGTTATAAGATCATTTTCCCGTCAATGTTACGATGAGAGAATGTATATAGTTCCGTTTTGCTAACGTGCTCTTATCTGTTTTGTCAGTTGCTTTGGTCGGGAAAGTACCCTCATTGTGCGTGGGTCTGACCTGTTGCAGGAGACATGAGAGAAAGCCTGTCTGACTGTGCCCCCTGCTGCTCTTTATAGGTATATATATATATATGTATAGTGTTTCCCAAACACTGGGTCGGCAGAGTTTCTTCCAGTCTTATAAATGTGTCTATTGTTTATATAAAAACAATGAGAGCCTGTTAACTCTGCCTAAATGCATTTATTTGGTCTGATTTATGAAGTATTTCATGTTGATATGTTTTCAATAACATGTGCATAAAACAAAGTGAATCTCTGTGAGGTGCTGGTTTACCTGTTCAAAGCTGATGCGGAAATGGCATTAAAAATGGTCAGGAAGTTCACTTATGCACAAATTCTCTCTTCTCACGATTTATAGATAAGGCCAATTGTAAATTGGGTTGCGACTGCTTGTCGTTTAAAAAAATTGGGTCACCACCAGGGGGGAAAAAGCTTCAGAAAAACTGGTCGAGGGGTCATCGAAGGTATTCTGGCAAATGTAGGAAATCACTAACTGAGGTGTAGACAAGACAGGTTGGATTGACCAAAAAGGAAAAGAGAAATTACATAATTTCATCGCAAAATAGATGAATGCTCACCCCAGATAGCATCTAGTGTGTCTGAGGGACACACTGTTAGATAGGGCCCCTATCGTTGCATCGGCGTTGTTTCTAGGCCGAGCGCCTGGCGCAGCGCAAATCAGTGGGCGTGGACCAGCGCACTTGATATCGTCGTGCTGGCGCTAAACGCAGCCTAAAGCATTACAACCACGCCTTTTAAGCGTAAAATTATGCACCGTCATGCTCATTGGATAAGTGCAATAAACGAATCGCACGCTTGCCTTTTTAGCTCCAATTCCAGTGGTCCCGCAAAACCTGACGAAAGCCAAGCGCTCTGCCCCCCCCCCCTCCCTTCATCCAGTCTGTCTGTCTCCATTATAGGCTATTATTCCATATTATTATGGTTCTCAAACCAATCTAACTGCAGTTTAAATACTGCAAGCATGTAAATATGCTACACTATAGCAAGATCAAAGTGAAAAGAATGTTCTAAAGGCATCAGCTAGAAAAATATAGCCTATCCCTATATGATGAGATTAATTTTATATTGGTGAAAGTTTGTCCAGAACGATATTGTTTTCTCTCCCCTGCTGCAGGTAGAATGATGCACATAAATATACCCTACATTATGTAAAGTAGAAAGCGTTCCGCAGCGCTTTCCGCTGTCACTTATCTAAATCACGTTAAATCGACAAGAGATATATATAGGCCCAGGAGGACATATATGTTTCACATAGGGTGGTGTATTCATTTCGATGTTTCATTTGGTCCAATATTGAAATGTGTACAATTGCAGGTTGTGTTACCATTACACATTAATTTAGATCAACCTTTTATATCTATTTCGCCTCATTTGGTTGCTATTTAGTAGCGAAATGGAGAAGCACAATGCATGCTGGGACAGGCCAGACAACTTACAACTTATTTTTCCTATATGGGAAGTGTGTTGTGCCTGTCTAAGCGAGGGAGTCAGAGAGAGAGAGAGAAGGGTGACAGAGAAGAGGCAGGAGAGCACTGGCGCACTGAATAGGCCTGGTTTCAGAGAGAGACAGAGAAGGGTGACAGGGGAGAGGCAGAAGAGCACTGGCGCACTGAATAGGCCTGGGTTTCAAAGGCGCAAAGCGCTAAATTTACGCCAGGTGCGAAGATATCAGTACGCCGAGATTTAAGGCCGACACGCCCACTTTGGCCCATTCTGGGACTGCGCCACGCCCATTCGGCCTAAAGCGCATTTGGCAGCGTAAAGCCATATTGATATCGTCCCAAAACAGGCGCAAGGCACGTTTTTTTGCGGTTAAGGCCCGTTTTAGCGCCAAAGGCCTGTGGGAGAATAGGGCCCCATACTATCTGTCTACACACTGTATTGGGTAACGTGACTCAAAACGCACCAAAAGTCATCGTTTGAAGTGGTGGAAATCAGTGTTAGGAAGCAGCTCTACATGGAGTTGAAAGGGTTAAAAATCCTCCTCCCTTCATCAACCTCCCCATCATGACTGTACTGGCCAGCAGTGATGTCATACAGCTGTGCACTGTACTGGACAGCAGTGACGTCACGTCACACGCACTGTACTGGACAGCAGTGACCTCACACAGCTGTGCACCAGGGGCGGTTCTAGGCCTTTTTTAGCCCACCCAAAAATAGTCTCAGCCCACCCAAAAAAAAAAAAAAAAGTTTTTTTTTTTTTTTTTTTTTTTTTTTGTTTGTTTTTCTCTCCAAATCCATGGTGGTCATTAGTAGCAGTTTCTGTTAAAATTATCTTTATTTATTATTTATTTTTGCTTTAAAACTATTTTTTAATTTTCTGCTTAAAGTTCATGAAAAAAAGTGGCATTCTTGTTTTTCCCCACAATAATTTCATAATACCATTTGTAATGCCACCGTTGTAGTGCTGTTGTTCAAAATTAAAGTACATTTTCTCAGATTTATTGGTGTCTTTCTAGTCACACAATTTAATAGTCAGTGTTTCCCATACACTGATCTATTTGTGGTGGTACACCCTATATAGATTTTGACCCCCACAAATACTGCCACATATTCATTTCAACTAGTTGACTGCAAACTCCTGCTTTAGTGCTTACAGTATATTATTATCTTGTCGGAATTTTATTCCAGCCAATAAGTTAGGAAGTTCCCTTTTGATTTAATTTTACTTTTGTTTTGCCTACAAAGCAAAATGTTACTTTACTTGAAACTCCCCTGAAGTGATTTTGGTATTATGTATGCAAGCATAATTCTACCATAAGTAACCTGTATGCAGAATATATATAGTATATATAGGGAAACAATTATTTTTTCATTGCTGTAAAACCACAGAACGGTAAAGAAGATATTGATGTGTGTAGTTCTTCATAGATCTACAGTGGTAGACGGATCAATAAGCGTGCCTTACCGCAAGCTGTGTATTGACATGCGGCGGCATTAAAACTAATTGAGGTGTAGTTGCACCGTTGACCACCAGGTGTCATCTGTGAGCATCCTTGAGATCAAGTGTTGAATGTGACACAATAGGGCGCGCCGGGAAGAAAACAAAAGGTAATTACGGCAGCTAAATAGGCCCCAATATAGCGTTAAAATAAAATAAAAATGTAGGCTATCATGCAAAAAGTAGCCTGTAATGTTAATTTAATTTCGAACCGTCTGAATATGTTTTATTTATAGAGAGCGAGGCGAACCAACAACAAGCAGAGAAAGAGAAACGGAGATCTGAGAGTTTCTTCATTGCCCAACCGTGACAGCAGCGAGAAAAAGGGAGCTGGATATATCATTTTTCAAAATGATTTACATCCCAGCAAGCAAAATTACGTCATGATAACGTTGTGATGACGTGTTCCAGTGACGTTCAGGACTAGGCCAGATGACATGGTGATTTGGGGATGATTTAGACGTCTACGCGGGAACGTCAAGCTGACGTCGAAATATGACCGTTACCATGAATGGGCATGTTCAGTTATTCTGCTATGTACACAGTGTATATTCAGCAAATTTATACATAAAGCTATAATTATGTCCAGATTAACAATTTTATGCTACATTTTCAAAAAATATAATACCACACCGTGTGGGATTTGAACTCGGGATCTACAACTTACAGGCCGGCTATTCTACCGCTACGCTAACTGTTTGCTGAAATATTCTGCTGTAGGTTGGAGTAATATAGCCTTTAAGCACTCGCCTCACCGTCCGCAGCACATAGAGACCAATGTTATTTGTCCAGCTCGGAGGATCGCTCATTTAGGTGAAAATGAGGTTGTAGCTCGTTGTCTACCTTACTAAGATGGGAAAGAGGCGTCGTGTGTGCAGTACACGCTTCGTTTATGAGCTATTGATCCGGGAAGTGCAAATCTCTCAATATATTTCCAACTTTACCGAACTTTTGTGGATCGCACATCACAGTGTAACAGTTTACAATCTGTAGCAAGCAGAACCCCGAAACACATGCTACAGCATGCAACTCCCAACTCAAATATTTACGCCTCGCAGTGTATTTTCTCTCTTTCAAAACAATCTGGCAACACGATATGCAAGTGAGACAATTGTAGGATTCCCCCGCAATTCATCTCCTCGTAGTCCCACCTCCACGAATAAACAGTTTGTTAATCAGCAGATGTCCACACGTGCTGATCACTCGGATTTTGGATAAAAAATAGCCCAGGCTGAGAAATACGTGATTGATTGCAACCATTTAGTTATCCTCATGGATATTTCAGTGGTGAGTGAAATTAGTTGGATAGTGATACTTGGGCCAGATCTGACCCGTCATGATATGACTTGAGCTGGCCCCGATTGGGCTCTCTTGATTCGTCCGGGTCCGTCCGTGCTTGCTGGGATGGACTGCGGGCGCTATTAGAAAAGGGTGATGGATTTGTCTTGTCAGCTGACATTTGGACAAATAGGAGAGGGCACAGCTTCCTGGGCATCGTGGCCAGTTTCATTGACGGGACGTTCAAGGGGCACACCGTTCTGTTAGGCTGTGATCACATACAGGGTCCCCATACCGCTGATCGCATTTACCAAAAGTATGAAAGAATTGGACCGTGCAACGACGTGTTATTCGTGTCATATGCGGGGCAGGTGTTGAAACCGAAAGTAAGACTAGCGCCATCCAGCAGAGAGAGGGAAGGAGGGGATGGTGGGCATGTCTAGACATGTCTGGATGCATGCAGGGGCAGGTGTTGAAGCGAGTCATCCTGGAGCAGATGCAGCAGAAATATGACAATATGCAACCCAGAGGATTATGCGGAAAGTCGAGAACCTGTGATCGATGGAGAAGAAAACCCACTAGCCTGGTGGAAAGATAACCAGGCACGGCTTCCACTCATGGCCGGCTTGGCAGGGAAATATTTGTGTATTTGTGCCACCAGTGTACCATCCGAGCATGTGTTCAGCACAGCAGGGATTGTTGCAATGCCAAGCAAATTATTGCCCGAAAAGGTAAAGCTGTTGGTATTCTTGGCCAGAAACCTGTAATGGTAAAACGAAGCAAAAAGGCTAATGGCTAAAGGCCTATAGCCTATTTAACCAAGCCCAAAATGTTTAATTTCGAATTCCTTTAAGTTTATAAGATCGTGTGGTGGGCTTGTGTTGTTTAAATCCCTGAAGTTCGTTAATACAAGCTTAATTCATTTAAGATAATTGCATAATTCGTTTTGTATTTATTTTACACAGCAATATCTACTGGTTAATTTTACCAGGCTAATTTATTTTTATTTTTGTGTGTGAAATGATGAAGGTTTTCCCAATGTCCCACTACGGTTGTGTTTTTGCAAATAAAAAGTGTTCTTGTACGGAAACAAGCTTGTTTCTTTTATTTCTGTTTATTATAGTAACATTTTTATTTGTCTTATATGGCTATTATTAGGAGGGGGGGGTTGATTAAATTAAAAGTCGTTGCGGTGCTGTTTGGCTGCCCGGCCCGGCACTGCTGCGAATGCGCATTCACAAACATGTCATGTCACGGAGTCAGGCGCGACTCAAACTGCAGGCTAGTAGGCTGCTCAGTTAAAAACAACAATAAATATGCTGGTCGGTTACTTATTTTATTTAGCCTTCTATATTTTAGAAGCATATTTTTATGTTTACATTTTCTCAGTTTCTGGGATAGTCGGACAAGTGAACATGAAGGAAGAGTAGAGACTTATGGAACCCTGACTGAAGCCGTTTGTTTATTCATGTAGCCTAATTAAAAACATTTTCAATGATAGTGTCTGACTGCTGAATGTAGCCTATTAAAGGCCTTTGGCCTAACTGCAAAGTGCAAACTCAGCAAGCAACAATAAATTAAACAAATAGCCTATAGCAGCATTATTGGGCACCTAAGTAAATACATGCACTGTCTGGCATGCCTAGAATGTCTCTAGAACGTGGAATTAAATAACTTGAAAACTAATAAATGAAGAATCACTTGTAAAAAATGTTTTTAATAAAGTGGCTGGCTGCTCGGTTCTGCCCGTTTTCGTTTAGCATTTATTTGCGTCGGGACTTCACTGCATTGAACTGCTCCGCTGCATGTGCAAAGTTGAAGGCCTCCAAACCCTTTCCACAACTTGCGATCTGCATCAGCCTTGTGACTTTTGCAGGGACACTGGAGACTGGAATTGGGGGAGGGGGATGGAGGGTGGAATGTTTCACCCCTATTAGACCCTACCTGTCTATTGTCTCATGTGGCCAACCTATTGAAATGTAAATAAAGGAACGGGGGCAGTCCGGGGGGGCAGTCCCGATGAGAATAGGCCTACAGTAGCCTATATTACAATAGGCTATATATAAAATCTGTGGCTTTCAAGGCTGGTGTGAAAGAGCCTACATAGATTAAGCAGAGTAGGCCTATATTGTTTGATAAAAATATGTTTTCAGACAATGGGCACGGCGCGCGCGCGCGCACACATATACACACACACACACACACACACACACACACACACACACACACACACACACACACACACTGCTCCCCTACGAGAACCGCAGGCTCTGCGCACGCTGCTGTGCCTGCTGAGCGACGTGACGGGCGGCCAGCGTGGCCGAGAACCAGATGACAAATAAATAAAAGTAGCTACTCTCACCTCTTGATTAAGGTGTAGGCTATGGGAGTTATTTATTTTATTTATAATAATACAGATATTTCTAATAAAACATATATTATAGTTTTTATGGTAGCCTAGCCTATATTATTATTATTATTATTATTATGGATGGCCCTCTGCAGCTGTACTAAATACGAATAAAGCAAGGCCATAAAAATTAGTTTTTAGCTGCTGAATAAACAAATAGATAAATACACAAATAAAGTGTGCAGTAGTTTTAATGCGGTTGATCACAGACTTCTCTCTATTATAGGCTATTGCTTTAAGGGATGCGGCCGCGCGCCGGTCAAGCCACTGCTGTTATTTGTAGTAACAATGTACAAATACACACACAAAGGATACTGTTGGCAGAGTACATGAAACATTCCACCCCCCATCGCAAGTGATTTTATTCTGCATGTAGAATATTCAGCAGGAATGCACAAATGTCACACAAAGGAATAATAATAATAATAATAATAATAATAATAATAATAATAATAATAATAATAATAATAATAATAGGGAAATTCATTCATTCATGTGTGTGTGTGTGTGTGTGTTCGCGCGTTGCTCGGCGAACACACTCGCCGCTGTGCGGCGAGTGCACAGCGCTGCTGTGTGTGTCAGTGTGTGTGTGCGCGTGTGCATTTAGTGTGATTCGAGTAAATCTTATGACGTGATAAGATCATTCATTTAAGCACCGCGCGCTCCGCTCTCTTCAATGAGGAAATGGAAATCCAGACCTTGTAGAAAAGTGTCGATTTTCGGGTTTAGGGTTGAAAGCAATTCTCTCTCTTTTCAGAGGCACACAATTACTCACATAAGACCATACATTTAATAGTTAATTTAATAGTTTGTGGATTTGGTTTCCAGGGACTTTAATCATCAAGGGGAGACAAAACACGATTGATTGATTTGATTTCGTAGGCTGAGAGCGAGAGCCTCCCTGCTTGCTGCATATACTGTACTGTAGGTAGTTGTGCACTGCCGCCCCCTAGTGTCCCACTTTGATACCACATACTAACGGCAAACAGAATTAACGCCGCGTTGCGGTAAAAGACGCTTATTGATCCGTCTACCACTGTAGGGCCCTATTCTCCCACAAGCCTTCGGCGCTAAAACGGGCCTTAAACGCAAAAAAACGTGCCTTGCGCCTGTTTTGGGACGATATCAATATGGCTTTAGGCTGCCAAATGCGCTTTAGGCCGAATGGGCGTGGCGCAGTCCCAGAATGGGCCAAAGTGGGCGTGTCGGCGCTAAATACCGGCGTACTGCTATCTTCTGACCTGCCGTTAATTTAGCGCCTTGCGCCTTTGAAAAGCAAGCCTATTCAGTGGGCCAGTTTCGCGGAGCGCTCCCCTCTGGCTCTCTCCCTCCCCTCTGGCTCTCTCCTCTTTCACCCTTCTCTGTGTCACCTCTCTCCCTCTCTCCTCAGTCTGACAGGCACAATACCGACTGTCTCTGACTCCCTCGCTCAGAGTCCCATAGAAAAAATAAGCTGTAACTTCACTGCAATGTGAATGTCCCAAGATGCATTGTGTTTCTCCATTTCGCTACTAAATAGCAACCAAATGAGCCGAAAACCTATATTAAGGGAGGATCTAAATAATGTGTAATGGTAAGACAACCTCCAATTGTAGAACATTTCAATATTGGACCAAATAAAACATCGAAATGAAAACACCACCCTATTTGAAACATATATGTCCTACTGGGGCTATAAATATCCCTTGTCGATTTAACGTGATTTAGATAAGTAACAGCGGAACGCGCTTCGGAAGCTTCTACTGTCATCTGCTATACTGTGATGTCCGCTCCAATAACTTGGCCCTACTCCACATTTAGTTTTACAATAAAAACACATTTATGCAATGACTTTACATAATGTAGGCTATATTTATGTGCATCATCCTTCCTGCAGCAGGCGAGAGAAAATGATATCTTTCTGGACAAACTTTCACCAATCTAATAGGCTATTTTTTTCTAGCTGATGCGTTTAGAACATTATTTTCACTTTGATCTTGCTATAGTGTAGCGTTTTTACATGCTTGCAGTATTTCAACTGCAGTTATATTGGTTTGAGAAGCATCATAATATGGAATAATAGCCTATAATGCAGACAGACAGACTGGATGAAGGGAGGGGGGGGGGCAGAGCGTTTGGCTTTCGTCTGGTTTTGCGGGATCACTGGAATTGGAGCTAAAAAGGCAAGCGTGCGATTCGTTTATTGCAGTTATCCAATGAGCATGACGGTGCATAATTTTACGCTTAAAAGGCGTGGTTGTAATGGTTGAGGCTGCGTCTAGCGCCAGCACGACGATATCAAGTGCGCTGTTCCACGCCCACTGATTTGAGCTGGGCCAGGCGCTCGGCCTAGAAACAGCGCCGATGCAACGATAGGGACCCTAGTCTCTTCATTTTGATCTCAAAGTGCACCAGCTTGATCCATTTTTACTTGAAACTGTACAAATTTTCTTCAGGGGGGGCATGCCCCCGGACCCCCCTAGGGGGTCCGGGGGCTGAGCCCACCCAAAGGTCTGATGCTAAAACCGCCCCTGCTGTGCACTGTACTGGACAGCAGTGACGTCACACGCACTGTACTGGACAGCAGTGATGTCATACAGCTGTGCACTGTACTGGACAGCAGTGATGTCACACGCACTGTACTGGACAGCAGTGATCTCACACAGCTGTGCACTGTACTGGACAGCAGTGACCTCACACAGCTGTGCACTGTACTGGACAGCAGTGAGCCTGTAGTTGGATTTAGAAAATTAAAAAAAGAAAATAGATCTCCCAGCTGCCAAATAGCTCTATTATTCATTCTTTCTCTCCCTCGGCTGCAAATCTGGCTTTTCTCTGAAGCACACTTGTTCGAATAAAGTTAAAAAGAGAGCCGACCCTCAGTCCAGCTTCAGGCAGCTATTTATTTATTTATTTATTTATTTATTTATTTATTTATTTATTCATTTATTTATTTATTTATGTATTTATGTATTTATGTATTTATGTATTTATTTATTTATTTATTTAACAGTACAGGACACTTTCTGCCAGAGAACTCACACTGCTTAGAACTAACCATGGAATACACTTGCCTTCATCCACTGAGCTTTTTAATAGCATGTGTCAGTGCCCTATAAATACTGTGTCAACATAATGCACTAACATGATATTATCATGTGTTAGTGCCCTACATAAATACTGCTGTTTAGCAAAATATCATTTGTTAGTGCCCTACATAAATACTACTTTTTTAGCATAATATCATGTATTAGTGCCCTATACATAAATACTGCTGTTTAGCATAATATCATGTGTTAGTGCCCTACATAAATACTGCATCATCATAATATCATGTGTTAGTGCCCTACATAAATACAGCTTTTTAGCATAATATCATGTATTAGTGCCCTACATAAATACTGCTGTTTAGCATAATATCATGTGTTAGTGCCCTACATAAATACTGCATCATCATAATATCATGTGTTAGTGCCCTACATAAATACAGCTTTTTAGCATAATATCATGTATTAGTGCCCTACATAAATACTGCTGTTTACCATAATATCATGTGTTAGTGCCCTACATAAATACGGCATCATCATAATATCATGTGTTAGTGCCCTACATAAATACAGCTTTTTAGCATAATATCATGTGTTAGTGCCCTGCATAAATACTGCGTCATCATAATATCATTTATTTAGTGCCCTACATAAATACAGCTTTTTAACATAATATAATGTGTTAGTGCCCTACATAAATACTGCTTTTTAACATCACCCGGCATTTGCGAGTCGTTACTACCGTAGGCACTAATTTGCCGGAGCGCTGCTGACGCTATGGATTCGGGGAGGCCACCACCAATGAAATGCGCAGTAGCGAGCTACTGCGAGGAAACGAGAGAATGAATGCCATGTGCTTACCATTTGAAGCCTAGGGAGGAGGGATCTTTGGGCAGACAGTATGGCGGCCTGCTCCGGTCGGATGAAGGCCGCGTAGGCTGACGAGGACCAGCGGCCTCGAAGAGCTGCAGGGCAGGTTGGTGCGTGGAGAGTTGCAGGGCAGGTTGGTGCATAGAGTTGCAGGGCAGATAGGTGCATGGAGAGCCAGTCTGGGTCGAATTTCTTGGTGCATGGAGAGCTGATGATCGGGGTGAAACTTTAGATCGGACCGGGTCGCGTTCCGGGAGGGGTCGAATGACGCCGGGCATGTCAACTCGCCGGCGCGGAGGAGCCCATTGCCATTTAAAGAGGAGTATGTTTAATGAGCACCATGGCTTCTGATTATTTGACTGAATGACTGGAGCATCATCTCGGAGAAAGGGAAATGTGTTTTTTTTTTTATTATTATATACGGAATCTGGCTGACATTAGGCATTGGTTAGCTGGATGCTATTGCTGACTGATACCTCGAACGTCCATTTGCAATGATTCTGGCTGGATATTAACTATTGTAATGAGTCTGGAATAAAGTTTATATATATAACTTTAGCACCCCCTTGCGCTATACCTTCGGGGAGAGCGCTGGATGGGAACACTTGATCCGCGTTCCACCGACTAGCTTCGGAGCATTGCTACTGCTGGACTATGACTTTAGACTCGCCCCTGCGCAACGAGCGACTTGCGGCGGCTTACTGCTGGCCTATAATTTCGGGGAGACCACACTTGTTCCACCGACTTACTTCGGAGCATTGCTACTGCTGCGCTATGACTTTAGACTCGCCCTGCGCAACGAGCGACTTACGGCGGCTTACTGCTGGCACTATAATTTCGGGGAGACCACCACCAATGAAATGCGATGAAAGGGTGCTACTGCACGGGTTTGCCTTTGCCATGCTGCTTAAGGAGGTTGCGTTTTGGAACGTCCGCTTGAAGACGATGGATTTGATTTCCGGTTTCGTCACCGGCCATGACTCTGCGTTCAGCTTAATCACGTGACGTGACGTGACTTGATTTCGGCCTAGACAGTGGCAATGGGTTTGATTTCCAGTTTCGTCGACAGCGAGACTAGGCATTCAGCTTAATCAGATACAATGCATTTAATTTCTAGCCCCCTCACCAATATTGTGTTGCAAGGACCAGAACTGGATGTGTGGGCAGAGCTAAAAGCAAATGCACCATGTGACTAGGTCTGCCCTGAGCTGGATATTAGGGGCCAATGATTCGTGGGGATGATCCCGTGTAGGCCCTCTAAAGCCTTGTGACCGGTCCTGCTTGCGCGACGGAATGAATCAATGACGCTTAGGCTATTTACCACTTGAACTCTGGAATTCTTGGCCAGCAGAATGGCACGTTCAAATATTAGCAATTATAGGCATGCATGAACTAACGCCCTTTCCGGCATACCTAGCATTATGGAATCCCAATCGTGGGCTACTGTGACCTCGCTTGGTTTGCCATTTAATGAGTATATTTAATGAGCAGCGCGGCTTTTGTTAATTTGACTGAATGACTGGGGCATCATCTCAGAGAAAAGGAACCGTTTTTCCGTTTTTCTGTTTTAAAGTTTAAACGGAATCTGGCTGTCCTTAGGCATTGATTAACTGACTGCTATTGCTAACTGATACTTTGCACGTCGATTTGCAATGATTCTGGCTGGCTATTGACTATTGTAGATTTGTCACAATGAATGCAATTTGAGCACGATGTGTAAATACATTTAATATGAATTGTTTAGGCCTAATTATTTGTAAAGTCACCACGCATTAGAGATGTGTGTAGAACTTCATAGATTTAGCCTCTTCATTTTGCTCTCAAATGCGCCAGGTTATTTAATTTCGCGTTATGGATGCGAAGAGACATTTAATGTAGCGCCGCCGTCTTTCTTTAGCTATAGGCGAGGATATAACGACCAGTTCACAAAGATTGTCGAGAGATCATTCATTCACTATGATAAATGCATTGCTACTTGTGCCCGCTCGTTTCCTTTGCGCCCGACGTGCAGACCGCAGGGAATGGTTAGATGATTGTTTTGAAGCACACCAAAATGATTTAAGATTAGGATTTGCTTGCTAGAATTATATGACATTGTTATTGTGGCGGCAGCGAGAGTGAGCAGAAAAGTCTCAATATATGTTTAGAGTAATAAGGTTACATGAGATTCCTAAGTTGCCAGACAACGCCACCCTGGGAATTTCACCCAGGGAATTATGTACTTTTTAACACAGTAAGACACACAGGTTCGTTACTCAAATAGGCCAGAGACGTGGTTCCACAAATTAACAGTCTTTATTTTAAATTAAGTTGAAGATTCTTTTTAAAACTCAGTCACACCGGGAAGGGGGAGGGATACCTTTCAGAAGCTGAGGCTTAGTGGCTAGGTAGGGGCAAGTGACAAGGGAGAGGAATCCACCAAAATAATACAAAATCACCCCAGGCACACGTGACGCACACTCGGTAGTGAAGAAACTCAAATCCCAGGGGAACACAGCACACGAAGAGGGGACACCACCCGGATCACCAGCACCACCACCACCGGCCTTCAGCAACTGAAAGGGATAAAACACATTAGTGGGGTAGGAAATTAGGAAATAAACAAACAAAACAATCTTAATACGAGAAAACAAAACAAACTGTGTCCACAAAGACACAGGTAAAACAAACAAATTAACCAAAATTAAATTATAAACCTAAATGAGCACTTGAGGTGATTAAATCAAAGTAATCAACAGAAGTAAACTCAAAATAATCAACAAAAGAAATAAACGTATACCATTCACCCAAACTAATAAGAAACTAAAGTAATCTACTCCACCATTCAGTCATCCATAAAAAGAGGCAAGGGGTAAAACCCAGGTCACACGTATGGTCACGTGTGTATCTACAGCCAACATGCAGTCGTTTTGGCAGCAGTTAGCCTTTTAGCCAACGATCAGTCTCTTTGCGGTGGCGGCGGCCAGCCAGACGCAGCCGTGCAAAGCAGACAAAGCAGCGAGACAAAACAGGCGAAGCCAAATAGAGACAAAGCAGCAGCGGTCTCAGTCACGGTGTGATGACGTCACACATAGCCGCGTCGGATATCAGCTGACTCACTTCACCTAGAGGCTGCAGTGGACATTTACGTCAGGGAGGGGGGAGAGACCCATGCAGCTACCGGCGTCTTTACCACAACAAGCGAGGCGGGTGGCACACACACAGGCCAGGGAGACGCACACCAGTCCCTCTGTCGAGGGCAACACGACCCGAGAGTGGACGCAGGAAGGAGCGCAAGAGTAAATGCCGTGAGCACATCATCACTGAAACCGCATAACTAGTGAGTTGAAGCAGACATACCTGTCGAGGGCAACACGACCCGAGAGTGGACGCAGGAAGGAGCGCAAGAGGAGGAAGTAGGTGAAGCGCCGCTGCTTAAATAGTCGGCTCCAGTTCAATGATTGGCCCCCAGTGGCACCCCGTTAAATGACACAACAGTACATAGAGAAACCTCTATGCTGCTACATTCTACCCCCCCTTCCTGCATCGTCGCCCCGACGATGGACAAACTAAGGCAAACACTACTAACTAGCTCCAGGGTCTAAACAGAGCAGACACTGCGTGGGACACAGAAGCAGGAGGGTTAGCAGCAGGTGCATTTCCAGCCTGCCGTGGAAGATGGTACACATTAGTGTGATGACCAGCCGTCGACCGTGGGGTGCGGCGTGGCGCAATCTGGCCGGAACCAGGACAACTAACCAAAGGAGCGGCTAAAGATGTTGATGCTCCAGTATGTGAAGCTGTCGGAGGGCCACACCCAGAAGGGTGTGCAATGGGTGGTGGCCCTGGCATTTGAGGTGCAGTTTGGGTCACTGTGTCTAATCTGGCGGACGGCATGGCAGGGGTGGCCACCGGACATTGTTGCCCAGCAACCAGCAAATCATACTCAAAAGAACACTCATCCTCAAAAGATGGCTGTTCTACCGATGGAGAGTCATGGGAAGGGGCACACACAGGTGAGTCGACTCCAACCACAGCCTTCAACTTGGTACGGTGGACCGTACCAAGTTGGTACGGTCTTTCGGTCCTTCGCTAGGAGCCCTCAACACTCGATACTTCACAGAGCTCCACCGATCCCGAATCTTATGGGGCCCCCTTGCACTGAAGTCACGCAAAAACACCAATTGACCTTCACTCAACGGTAGATCCCTAACATGCTGGTCATGGGCCCGCCGTCGGCGATCAGCCGCCTGCTGCAAGCGTTCTCGTGCACCTTCAAATGCCACCTGCAGTCGGGCTTGGTGCTCCTGGACCCACTCATGAACAGACCCACCAACCGGGCTCTCAACTCTACCCAACAGGAAGTCTACTGGCAGTCTGGGTTCCTGGCCAAACATCAGGAAAAAGGGACACTCTCCAGTAGCCTGATGGGGAGTTGTGTTGTAACAATAGAGGACCTGGGGCAGACACGCATTCCAGTCCCTCTTTCTGGAAACTGGCAGTGTACGCAACAAATTGTGGAGCGTACGGTTAAACCGCTCACATTGACCATTCCCTTCAGGATGGTACGGCGTAGTACGTGATTTTACAATACCGTACAAATTACACAACTGCTGGATAAGAAAGCTTTCGAAATTTCTGCCCTGGTCAGAATGTAACCGAGCAGGGACACCAAACCTGTAAAACCACTCAGAAACCAGAACCTTGGCCACAGTGGCGGCACGCTGATCCCGCGTCGGGACAGCTACCGTGTACTTACTGAAAACATCTGTTATTACCAAAACATTCTCTACACCATTCTGGGCCGGCTCTAGAGTGGTAAATGGTAAATGGCCTGCATTTATATAGCGCTTTTATCCAAAGCGCTTTACAATGAGTAGATAGTCTACATTCACCCATTCATACACCAATGGCGGCAGGCTGCCACGCAGGGTGCCTGCACACCATCGGGAGCAAGGAGGGTTAAGTGTCTTGCCCAAGGACACAGCAACAGCAGCTGGGAGGGAGCGGGGATCGAGCCGCCAACCCTTGCGCCATTGGCCGACCCGCTCTACCTCCTGAGCTAAAGCCGCCCCAGAGTGGTGTAATCAATGGCAAGAATTTCATTAGGGCGCGACGCCAATAGATGCCCCATATAGCCGTTAGCTTTGGGGTGGACATCTTTGGCAACCTGACACCTCTCACATGTCTGACACCATTGAGCCACAGCAGAGGACATACCAGGCCAGTAACATCGAGACCGTAGGAGCGCCAACGTCCGCTCCACTCCCTGGTGCCCATGCTCTTGGTGGACTTGGGTTAAAACCTCACAATGCAGCGCACCAGGCAACAACAGCTGAAGCACGGCTTCAGCACCATCTGGGCGGAACACCTGGCGGTACAGAACGCCATCCTTCTCAACCAGGCGGTCCCACTGCCGAAGCAGGGCCAGTGCAGACCGGGACAGCCGTTCCCGCTCCTCACGGCTGGGACGCTGCCTTTTTGCCCAAAACTCCAGCAGCTCTTGGATGACCGGGTCAGCCTGCTGAAGGGTACAAAGCTCAGAGGAGGTGTGCTGTGGCATTGCTGCAACGGCAGCCTGAGTTGCCTCTACCTTCCTCAACCTGAGGGCTTGTTGCAATGGCTGGGGCATAGCAGTACCTGGGAGCATCGCTTCCACATCCTGGGGGCCAGGTGGGTACTGACGGGAGAGAGCATCTGCATTTCCGTTACTTCTGCCTGACCGATACTTAAGCTCAAAGTCAAAAGAGGCAAGCTGGGCTGCCCACCTCTGCTCGGTGGCAGCCAATTTGGCAGAAAACAAGTGACGCAGGGGATTGTTGTCTGTGTAGACAACACACTTATTACCCAGCAAGTACTCTCTAAATTTTTCTGTCATGGCCCACTTAAGGGCCAAGAACTCGAGCTTCATGGAACTGTAGTTCACCATGTTCCTTTCCGTGGGCCTCAAACCTCGGCTAGCGTAAGCTACCGGTCTCACCTTCCCTGCCTGCTCTTGAGAGAGCACCGCACCCAAGCCGCCGTGGCTTGCATCCACCTCTAAAATGAAAGGGAGGGAAAAATCTGCATAGGCCAACACTGGTGCAGTGGTGAGCCTAGTCTTCAGCGCTTCAAAACTGTGTTGACACTCATCAGTCCAGCACCCGATGACCCCACGTTCAGACTTCCTACCAGTCCGAGTGCGGCCACCGGAAGCTGCCGCTTTATGCAGAGGGGCCGCCTGCTTAGCAAAACCCTCCACAAAGCGCCGGTAGTAACTGGCGAAACCAAGAAAAGACCGCAGCTCAGAGACAGTAGTGGGAATCGGCCAATTGGCTACCACTTCAATCTTGCGCGGGTCTGTGGCAACGCCGTCGCCCGAAATCACATGGCCCAGGTAACTCACTTCCTTCTGGAAGAAAGAACATTTACTGAGCTTAACTTTCAAGCCCTCATGCTGCAGTCGCCCCAGCACCCCCTTCAGTCTCTCCAGGTGTTGTTCTACACTGGAGGAAAACACCACAATATCATCCAGATACAACAATAGCGACTGGTACTGCTGATCACCGAACATACGCTGCATTAACCTCTGAAAGGTGCTGGGAGCATTACAGAGCCCAAAAGGCATTCTGTTCCACTCGAACAAACCAAACGGTGTACAAAAGGCGGTCTTGGGCCTATCTGCTTCAGTGACTGGCACTTGGTGGTACCCACCGGCCAAGTCCAGGGTAGAGAACCAGCAAGCACCAAACAGAGCATCAAGAGACTCCTCTATACGTGGTAGAGGGAAAGCGTCTTTTCGGGTCTTACTGTTGAGCTAGTAGTCAACACACATGCGTATAGTACCGTCTTTCTTTCTCACCAGCACGATGGGAGACGCATAGGGGCTACTACTCTCGCGAATGACCTGTGACGACAACAGCTGGTTGATGTGTTCCTTCACAACCTCGTATTCGGAGGGAGGAATACGCCTATAGCGTTGCCTAATGGGGGCATCGTCAACCAGGGGGATGTCATGGGAGATTAGGTTGGTACAACCCAGGTCTCCATCGTGGGCTGAAAAGACCGAGGCGTACTGCCCGAGCACGGACCTCGCCTGACCCTGTTCCGCCTCAGACAATGAGGACAGATCCACGTCCTCTACCTGCGGCCGTACACCAGGTGCAACTGTCTGGGAGGACAGGGTGGCATCGGCCCCACCTGATGACACCTCAGTGACGCCCGCAGGGAGACTCACTACATTAACAAAACCCAGCGTGCCAACAGCCGTGTGGGGGTACAACAACACATCAGTAGAACCTACATTAAGAATTAGTATGTAGGCTGTGCCTCTGACTACTCGGACCAGGGCAGGGGAAGCAAGCAACCCAGCGGGCAAACCGGAGTCCAGGGGCTCAAAAAGGACGGTGGAACCTGCGTATTGCTCAGAACACGTGGCGGTCACGATTTTCATTGTCCCGCCAGGGATCCGCCAGGCCTGCTTGCCCCTGACCTTCACCCTCCCTGGACTGTCCCGAGGAGTCTGGTTGCTGGCATAACGACATTGCTGCAGTGCCTGCACAACAGACGTGGAGGCTCTCGAGACACCAGACTGTGAAAACAAAGTTTCACCATGCTGCACAAAAAGCTCTTGATAGCATTTACGAATCACGTTCATCCCCAGAATACCAGGCACTTGAGCAGGCACACCACCAGGGGGGTCCCTTACAACCAACACTCCACAATGGGGCACCAACTTGCCACAAAGTTCTACATCGAGCTCCAGGTAACCAATATAAGGGATGGCCAGACCATTGGCAGCTTTAAGCTCTAACCAGTGACACGATCGGAGGCGCTCCTGGCCCCAGGGCTCAAAATGCAAGCGGAAAAAGCCCTCAGAAATTGTTGATACCATGGATCCAGTATCGACCAAACAAGAGACTTCAATCCCACCCATGTCCACATTTAAATGGGGACAAGACGAAATCAGCTTGGAAGCCACTAAGCTACTTGAAACCTCTCGTGAGCCTAACGCGGCCCCACCCAAACTGTGGCTCTGCAGCTCGGTGGGCGCTAGTTTTCCGACCCCGAAGCGGTGTGGGACTGGCTAGCAGGGTTAGATGGGGGTCGTGCGAACTGTGAAGAGAACTGTGAACGAAGAGGAGCACGCGCTCCATCACAGTCTCGTGCAATATGGCCAGGTTGGTTACAGCGGCGGCATATGATGGGACCAGTACGAGGCGGACGGTGGTACTGTTGGGGATTATGCAGCCGAGCAATGCTTTCAGTGAGCTGATTAAGCTGCTCTTGCTGACGCTTTAGCATCTCTCTCATCTTACTCATCTCAGACACTGAAGATGAGGGGCCAGACGCTGCAGGGCCACCTCGAACACCATACTGGACACCAAACACTGAAGGAACCGAGTGGCTGCGGCCCCTCGCACTACCCGGTACGCCTTCACGCTCCCACCGGATGGCCTCTGCCCTGACATCAAGCAAAGTGGAGTTAGGCTGCCCACGCACCAACTGCTTCAACTCACGACGCAGGGAGCTGTTCACCACATGCTCCACAAATTGGTCTCTCAGAAGAGCTCCAGCATTTGGCACCGCAGCAGGTGCACTCTGCTTCACCTTCTCCATGAGACCCAGCAAAGCGAGAGAGAACTCCTGAAGAGTCTCTCCCTCTTCCTGCCTCCTAGAGAAGAAAGCCTCCTGCAGAGCGACATACGAATCCGAGCACCCGTACAGCTCCTCTAAAATGGCAAGTACTCTAGCGGGGTCCTCTCTCTCCACGCCAGCGCGATACTTGATCTCATCTCTAGCTTCACCCTCTAGATGGTCATACAGGAAAAACGCCTGGTCAGACTGCGATAGACGCCGGGCCCTCATACAAACCTGCACCTCCTCCCTCCACTCACTCAACCCTATACCTGTCCTCCCCCTAAAGACGGGACACTTCCTGTCTCTAGGCACAAAAACTAGTCTCTCTGCTACCGGGACATTAGAAGTGGGAGGGGCACTAGGTGGCGCAGAAGAAGTAGATGGAAGAGCACTAGGGTCAGCCTGTCCCTGTCGCAACCGCTCATTATCAGCTTTTAACTGTGCAACCAAATCTCTAAGTTCCTGTATCTCTTCCGTCATGACTACCGCAACTCACTATACTACAAGTAGTTACTCTATGGTGCAACGGCACCACGAAAACCGAACCTGCAGTAAAAGAAAATGTCACCCGAACCGTCACGGGGATCCGCTGAGAACCACTGCTGCTTTGTCTCCGAGCTCTCCAATCTGCATACAAGAAATACAAAATCAATACACAAGAAAATAAAACAAGGATCAAAAATGACAGCAAAAGGAACCCACGTCTCGGCCGTTTACGAGAGTAAATCCTGCCGACCAACGCCAAAATGTGGCGGCAGCGAGAGTGAGCAGAAAAGTCTCAATATATGTTTAGAGTAATAAGGTTACATGAGATTCCTAAGTTGCCAGACAACGCCACCCTGGGAATTTCACCCAGGGAATTATGTACTTTTTAACACAGTAAGACACACAGGTTCGTTACTCAAATAGGCCAGAGACGTGGTTCCACAAATTAACAGTCTTTATTTTAAATTAAGTTGAAGATTCTTTTTAAAACTCAGTCACACCGGGAAGGGGGAGGGATACCTTTCAGAAGCTGAGGCTTAGTGGCTAGGTAGGGGCAAGTGACAAGGGAGAGGAATCCACCAAAATAATAGGCTACAAAATCACCCCAGGCACACGTGACGCACACTCGGTAGTGAAGAAACTCAAATCCCAGGGGAACACAGCACACGAAGAGGGGACACCACCCGGATCACCAGCACCACCACCACCGGCCTTCAGCAACTGAAAGGGATAAAACACATTAGTGGGGTAGGAAATTAGGAAATAAACAAACAAAACAATCTTAATACGAGAAAACAAAACAAACTGTGTCCACAAAGACACAGGTAAAACAAACAAATTAACCAAAATTAAATTATAAACCTAAATGAGCACTTGAGGTGATTAAATCAAAGTAATCAACAGAAGTAAACTCAAAATAATCAACAAAAGAAATAAACGTATACCATTCACCCAAACTAATAAGAAACTAAAGTAATCTACTCCACCATTCAGTCATCCATAAAAAGAGGCAAGGGGTAAAACCCAGGTCACACGTATGGTCACGTGTGTATCTACAGCCAACATGCAGTCGTTTTGGCAGCAGTTAGCCTTTTAGCCAACGATCAGTCTCTTTGCGGTGGCGGCGGCCAGCCAGACGCAGCCGTGCAAAGCAGACAAAGCAGCGAGACAAAACAGGCGAAGCCAAATAGAGACAAAGCAGCAGCGGTCTCAGTCACGGTGTGATGACGTCACACATAGCCGCGTCGGATATCAGCTGACTCTTTCACCTAGAGGCTGCAGTGGACATTTACGTCAGGGAGGGGGGAGAGACCCATGCAGCTACCGGCGTCTTTACCACAACAAGCGAGGCGGGTGGCACACACACAGGCCAGGGAGACGCACACCAGTCCCTCTGTCGAGGGCAACACGACCCGAGAGTGGACGCAGGAAGGAGCGCAAGAGTAAATGCCGTGAGCACATCATCACTGAAACCGCATAACTAGTGAGTTGAAGCAGACATACCTGTCGAGGGCAACACGACCCGAGAGTGGACGCAGGAAGGAGCGCAAGAGGAGGAAGTAGGTGAAGCGCCGCTGCTTAAATAGTCGGCTCCAGTTCAATGATTGGCCCCCAGTGGCACCCCGTTAAATGACACAACAGTACATAGAGAAACCTCTATGCTGCTACATTCTACCCCCCCTTCCTGCATCGTCGCCCCGACGATGGACAAACTAAGGCAAACACTACTAACTAGCTCCAGGGTCTAAACAGAGCAGACACTGCGTGGGACACAGAAGCAGGAGGGTTAGCAGCAGGTGCATTTCCAGCCTGCCGTGGAAGATGGTACACATTAGTGTGATGACCAGCCGTCGACCGTGGGGTGCGGCGTGGCGCAATCTGGCCGGAACCAGGACAACTAACCAAAGGAGCGGCTAAAGATGTTGATGCTCCAGTATGTGAAGCTGTCGGAGGGCCACACCCAGAAGGGTGTGCAATGGGTGGTGGCCCTGGCATTTGAGGTGCAGTTTGGGTCACTGTGTCTAATCTGGCGGACGGCATGGCAGGGGTGGCCACCGGACATTGTTGCCCAGCAACCAGCAAATCATACTCAAAAGAACACTCATCCTCAAAAGATGGCTGTTCTACCGATGGAGAGTCATGGGAAGGGGCACACACAGGTGAGTCGACTCCAACCACAGCCTTCAACTTGGTACGGTGGACCGTACCAAGTTGGTACGGTCTTTCGGTCCTTCGCTAGGAGCCCTCAACACTCGATACTTCACAGAGCTCCACCGATCCCGAATCTTATGGGGCCCCCTTGCACTGAAGTCACGCAAAAACACCAATTGACCTTCACTCAACGGTAGATCCCTAACATGCTGGTCATGGGCCCGCCGTCGGCGATCAGCCGCCTGCTGCAAGCGTTCTCGTGCACCTTCAAATGCCACCTGCAGTCGGGCTTGGTGCTCCTGGACCCACTCATGAACAGATCCACCAACCGGGCTCTCAACTCTACCCAACAGGAAGTCTACTGGCAGTCTGGGTTCCTGGCCAAACATCAGGAAAAAGGGACACTCTCCAGTAGCCTGATGGGGAGTTGTGTTGTAACAATAGAGGACCTGGGGCAGACACGCATTCCAGTCCCTCTTTCTGGAAACTGGCAGTGTACGCAACAAATTGTGGAGCGTACGGTTAAACCGCTCACATTGACCATTCCCTTCAGGATGGTACGGCGTAGTACGTGATTTTACAATACCGTACAAATTACACAACTGCTGGATAAGAAAGCTTTCGAAATTTCTGCCCTGGTCAGAATGTAACCGAGCAGGGACACCAAACCTGTAAAACCACTCAGAAACCAGAACCTTGGCCACAGTGGCGGCACGCTGATCCCGCGTCGGGACAGCTACCGTGTACTTACTGAAAACATCTGTTATTACCAAAACATTCTCTACACCATTCTGGGCCGGCTCTAGAGTGGTAAATGGTAAATGGCCTGCATTTATATAGCGCTTTTATCCAAAGCGCTTTACAATGAGTAGATAGTCTACATTCACCCATTCATACACCAATGGCGGCAGGCTGCCACGCAGGGTGCCTGCACACCATCGGGAGCAAGGAGGGTTAAGTGTCTTGCCCAAGGACACAGCAACAGCAGCTGGGAGGGAGCGGGGATCGAGCCGCCAACCCTTGCGCCATTGGCCGACCCGCTCTACCTCCTGAGCTAAAGCCGCCCCAGAGTGGTGTAATCAATGGCAAGAATTTCATTAGGGCGCGACGCCAATAGATGCCCCATATAGCCGTTAGCTTTGGGGTGGACATCTTTGGCAACCTGACACCTCTCACATGTCTGACACCATTGAGCCACAGCAGAGGACATACCAGGCCAGTAACATCGAGACCGTAGGAGCGCCAACGTCCGCTCCACTCCCTGGTGCCCATGCTCTTGGTGGACTTGGGTTAAAACCTCACAATGCAGCGCACCAGGCAACAACAGCTGAAGCACGGCTTCAGCACCATCTGGGCGGAACACCTGGCGGTACAGAACGCCATCCTTCTCAACCAGGCGGTCCCACTGCCGAAGCAGGGCCAGTGCAGACCGGGACAGCCGTTCCCGCTCCTCACGGCTGGGACGCTGCCTTTTTGCCCAAAACTCCAGCAGCTCTTGGATGACCGGGTCAGCCTGCTGAAGGGTACAAAGCTCAGAGGAGGTGTGCTGTGGCATTGCTGCAACGGCAGCCTGAGTTGCCTCTACCTTCCTCAACCTGAGGGCTTGTTGCAATGGCTGGGGCATAGCAGTACCTGGGAGCATCGCTTCCACATCCTGGGGGCCAGGTGGGTACTGACGGGAGAGAGCATCTGCATTTCCGTTACTTCTGCCTGACCGATACTTAAGCTCAAAGTCAAAAGAGGCAAGCTGGGCTGCCCACCTCTGCTCGGTGGCAGCCAATTTGGCAGAAAACAAGTGACGCAGGGGATTGTTGTCTGTGTAGACAACACACTTATTACCCAGCAAGTACTCTCTAAATTTTTCTGTCATGGCCCACTTAAGGGCCAAGAACTCGAGCTTCATGGAACTGTAGTTCACCATGTTCCTTTCCGTGGGCCTCAAACCTCGGCTAGCGTAAGCTACCGGTCTCACCTTCCCTGCCTGCTCTTGAGAGAGCACCGCACCCAAGCCGCCGTGGCTTGCATCCACCTCTAAAATGAAAGGGAGGGAAAAATCTGCATAGGCCAACACTGGTGCAGTGGTGAGCCTAGTCTTCAGCGCTTCAAAACTGTGTTGACACTCATCAGTCCAGCACCCGATGACCCCACGTTCAGACTTCCTACCAGTCCGAGTGCGGCCACCGGAAGCTGCCGCTTTATGCAGAGGGGCCGCCTGCTTAGCAAAACCCTCCACAAAGCGCCGGTAGTAACTGGCGAAACCAAGAAAAGACCGCAGCTCAGAGACAGTAGTGGGAATCGGCCAATTGGCTACCACTTCAATCTTGCGCGGGTCTGTGGCAACGCCGTCGCCCGAAATCACATGGCCCAGGTAACTCACTTCCTTCTGGAAGAAAGAACATTTACTGAGCTTAACTTTCAAGCCCTCATGCTGCAGTCGCCCCAGCACCCCCTTCAGTCTCTCCAGGTGTTGTTCTACACTGGAGGAAAACACCACAATATCATCCAGATACAACAATAGCGACTGGTACTGCTGATCACCGAACATACGCTGCATTAACCTCTGAAAGGTGCTGGGAGCATTACAGAGCCCAAAAGGCATTCTGTTCCACTCGAACAAACCAAACGGTGTACAAAAGGCGGTCTTGGGCCTATCTGCTTCAGTGACTGGCACTTGGTGGTACCCACCGGCCAAGTCCAGGGTAGAGAACCAGCAAGCACCAAACAGAGCATCAAGAGACTCCTCTATACGTGGTAGAGGGAAAGCGTCTTTTCGGGTCTTACTGTTGAGCTAGTAGTCAACACACATGCGTATAGTACCGTCTTTCTTTCTCACCAGCACGATGGGAGACGCATAGGGGCTACTACTCTCGCGAATGACCTGTGACGACAACAGCTGGTTGATGTGTTCCTTCACAACCTCGTATTCGGAGGGAGGAATACGCCTATAGCGTTGCCTAATGGGGGCATCGTCAACCAGGGGGATGTCATGGGAGATTAGGTTGGTACAACCCAGGTCTCCATCGTGGGCTGAAAAGACCGAGGCGTACTGCCCGAGCACGGACCTCGCCTGACCCTGTTCCGCCTCAGACAATGAGGACAGATCCACGTCCTCTACCTGCGGCCGTACACCAGGTGCAACTGTCTGGGAGGACAGGGTGGCATCGGCCCCACCTGATGACACCTCAGTGACGCCCGCAGGGAGACTCACTACATTAACAAAACCCAGCGTGCCAACAGCCGTGTGGGGGTACAACAACACATCAGTAGAACCTACATTAAGAATTAGTATGTAGGCTGTGCCTCTGACTACTCGGACCAGGGCAGGGGAAGCAAGCAACCCAGCGGGCAAACCGGAGTCCAGGGGCTCAAAAAGGACGGTGGAACCTGCGTATTGCTCAGAACACGTGGCGGTCACGATTTTCATTGTCCCGCCAGGGATCCGCCAGGCCTGCTTGCCCCTGACCTTCACCCTCCCTGGACTGTCCCGAGGAGTCTGGTTGCTGGCATAACGACATTGCTGCAGTGCCTGCACAACAGACGTGGAGGCTCTCGAGACACCAGACTGTGAAAACAAAGTTTCACCATGCTGCACAAAAAGCTCTTGATAGCATTTACGAATCACGTTCATCCCCAGAATACCAGGCACTTGAGCAGGCACACCACCAGGGGGGTCCCTTACAACCAACACTCCACAATGGGGCACCAACTTGCCACAAAGTTCTACATCGAGCTCCAGGTAACCAATATAAGGGATGGCCAGACCATTGGCAGCTTTAAGCTCTAACCAGTGACACGATCGGAGGCGCTCCTGGCCCCAGGGCTCAAAATGCAAGCGGAAAAAGCCCTCAGAAATTGTTGATACCATGGATCCAGTATCGACCAAACAAGAGACTTCAATCCCACCCATGTCCACATTTAAATGGGGACAAGACGAAATCAGCTTGGAAGCCACTAAGCTACTTGAAACCTCTCGTGAGCCTAACGCGGCCCCACCCAAACTGTGGCTCTGCAGCTCGGTGGGCGCTAGTTTTCCGACCCCGAAGCGGTGTGGGACTGGCTAGCAGGGTTAGATGGGGGTCGTGCGAACTGTGAAGAGAACTGTGAACGAAGAGGAGCACGCGCTCCATCACAGTCTCGTGCAATATGGCCAGGTTGGTTACAGCGGCGGCATATGATGGGACCAGTACGAGGCGGACGGTGGTACTGTTGGGGATTATGCAGCCGAGCAATGCTTTCAGTGAGCTGATTAAGCTGCTCTTGCTGACGCTTTAGCATCTCTCTCATCTTACTCATCTCAGACACTGAAGATGAGGGGCCAGACGCTGCAGGGCCACCTCGAACACCATACTGGACACCAAACACTGAAGGAACCGAGTGGCTGCGGCCCCTCGCACTACCCGGTACGCCTTCACGCTCCCACCGGATGGCCTCTGCCCTGACATCAAGCAAAGTGGAGTTAGGCTGCCCACGCACCAACTGCTTCAACTCACGACGCAGGGAGCTGTTCACCACATGCTCCACAAATTGGTCTCTCAGAAGAGCTCCAGCATTTGGCACCGCAGCAGGTGCACTCTGCTTCACCTTCTCCATGAGACCCAGCAAAGCGAGAGAGAACTCCTGAAGAGTCTCTCCCTCTTCCTGCCTCCTAGAGAAGAAAGCCTCCTGCAGAGCGACATACGAATCCGAGCACCCGTACAGCTCCTCTAAAATGGCAAGTACTCTAGCGGGGTCCTCTCTCTCCACGCCAGCGCGATACTTGATCTCATCTCTAGCTTCACCCTCTAGATGGTCATACAGGAAAAACGCCTGGTCAGACTGCGATAGACGCCGGGCCCTCATACAAACCTGCACCTCCTCCCTCCACTCACTCAACCCTATACCTGTCCTCCCCCTAAAGACGGGACACTTCCTGTCTCTAGGCACAAAAACTAGTCTCTCTGCTACCGGGACATTAGAAGTGGGAGGGGCACTAGGTGGCGCAGAAGAAGTAGATGGAAGAGCACTAGGGTCAGCCTGTCCCTGTCGCAACCGCTCATTATCAGCTTTTAACTGTGCAACCAAATCTCTAAGTTCCTGTATCTCTTCCGTCATGACTACCGCAACTCACTATACTACAAGTAGTTACTCTATGGTGCAACGGCACCACGAAAACCGAACCTGCAGTAAAAGAAAATGTCACCCGAACCGTCACGGGGATCCGCTGAGAACCACTGCTGCTTTGTCTCCGAGCTCTCCAATCTGCATACAAGAAATACAAAATCAATACACAAGAAAATAAAACAAGGATCAAAAATGACAGCAAAAGGAACCCACGTCTCGGCCGTTTACGAGAGTAAATCCTGCCGACCAACGCCAAAATGTGGCGGCAGCGAGAGTGAGCAGAAAAGTCTCAATATATGTTTAGAGTAATAAGGTTACATGAGATTCCTAAGTTGCCAGACAACGCCACCCTGGGAATTTCACCCAGGGAATTATGTACTTTTTAACACAGTAAGACACACAGGTTCGTTACTCAAATAGGCCAGAGACGTGGTTCCACAAATTAACAGTCTTTATTTTAAATTAAGTTGAAGATTCTTTTTAAAACTCAGTCACACCGGGAAGGGGGAGGGATACCTTTCAGAAGCTGAGGCTTAGTGGCTAGGTAGGGGCAAGTGACAAGGGAGAGGAATCCACCAAAATAATAGGCTACAAAATCACCCCAGGCACACGTGACGCACACTCGGTAGTGAAGAAACTCAAATCCCAGGGGAACACAGCACACGAAGAGGGGACACCACCCGGATCACCAGCACCACCACCACCGGCCTTCAGCAACTGAAAGGGATAAAACACATTAGTGGGGTAGGAAATTAGGAAATAAACAAACAAAACAATCTTAATACGAGAAAACAAAACAAACTGTGTCCACAAAGACACAGGTAAAACAAACAAATTAACCAAAATTAAATTATAAACCTAAATGAGCACTTGAGGTGATTAAATCAAAGTAATCAACAGAAGTAAACTCAAAATAATCAACAAAAGAAATAAACGTATACCATTCACCCAAACTAATAAGAAACTAAAGTAATCTACTCCACCATTCAGTCATCCATAAAAAGAGGCAAGGGGTAAAACCCAGGTCACACGTATGGTCACGTGTGTATCTACAGCCAACATGCAGTCGTTTTGGCAGCAGTTAGCCTTTTAGCCAACGATCAGTCTCTTTGCGGTGGCGGCGGCCAGCCAGACGCAGCCGTGCAAAGCAGACAAAGCAGCGAGACAAAACAGGCGAAGCCAAATAGAGACAAAGCAGCAGCGGTCTCAGTCACGGTGTGATGACGTCACACATAGCCGCGTCGGATATCAGCTGACTCACTTCACCTAGAGGCTGCAGTGGACATTTACGTCAGGGAGGGGGGAGAGACCCATGCAGCTACCGGCGTCTTTACCACAACAAGCGAGGCGGGTGGCACACACACAGGCCAGGGAGACGCACACCAGTCGCTCTGTCGAGGGCAACACGACCCGAGAGTGGACGCAGGAAGGAGCGCAAGAGTAAATGCCGTGAGCACATCATCACTGAAACCGCATAACTAGTGAGTTGAAGCAGACATACCTGTCGAGGGCAACACGACCCGAGAGTGGACGCAGGAAGGAGCGCAAGAGGAGGAAGTAGGTGAAGCGCCGCTGCTTAAATAGTCGGCTCCAGTTCAATGATTGGCCCCCAGTGGCACCCCGTTAAATGACACAACAGTACATAGAGAAACCTCTATGCTGCTACATTATGTATTTAAGAGATGATTGCATTACCATTGCACTCGATTGCTGTCCGGGACGCGCTCCGCGGGCCTTCCCTGCGCTCGGGGCTTACGATGCTGCTTGCTGTCCCCGGCTGGAATAGCCTTTAATCATGGGAGTCGAATTCCCCAACCTCGGCGTGGAACTGCGCCTGCCTCGAACGTGGACATGCTGAGAATGATGGTCAAGCGGGACCTGCGGTTACGATGGCTTGGTTGCAGGATCAGAACGGCGGACGCTGGGAGACTGAATGGCTTGATGGCCCGGACAGAACAGGGCCGCGGATGGATGAGACTTGAGAATGAGCGAAACGCGGCTTCCAGAGAAGGGATGAGATCAGCTCATGTGCAGCGGCCAGAGATCAGGGAGAGAGGACGATGGTGCGCCAAGCGTGGCTATAAATACTGCCGCGTCATAGCCTCGGCACTGACGACATTAACGCCGTCACCTAGGCAAGTGCGTCACGCGAACGTCGCGCTGGGATTACTGCACTGACGACATTAACGCGTCACCTAGGCAAGTGTGTCACGCGAATGTCACGCTGGGATTACTGCACTTGTCGTCACGCTAGGATTACATGTGATGATGAGGTCGCTATGTCACAGATTACGTGTGGCGCGAGGCAGCGTGTCTGGTCTTCATCTTGAAACTAGGTCGAGACCATCATTTATTTAATGCCCTACATAAATACAGCTTTTTAACATATGTAATGTGTTAATGCCCTACATAAATACTGCATCATCATAATATCATTTATTTAGTGCCCTAGATAAATACAGCTTTTTAACATAATATAATGTGTTAGTGCCCTACATAAATACTGCATCATCATAATATCATTTATTTAGTGCCCTACACAAATACAGCTTTTTAGCATAATGTGTTAGTGCCCTACATAACTACTGCATCATCATAATATAATGTGTTAGTGCGCTACATAACTACTGCTTTTTAACATAATATAATGTGTTAGTGCCCTACATAACTACTGCATCATCATAATATCATTTATTTAGTGCCCTACATAAATACAGCTTTTTAACATAATATCATTTCAATCATGAGAGGCCAGTTGGTAGGATTTAACAAACTTTATTTAGCAATCGGCATGCATGGCAAATACTTTGGCGCATGACTCCATTAGCCAGTGGCGCTGCTCTTGAGGCAAGAGGAGGGCATCTGCATAGGCTAGGAGATCCCCCCCCAGTGGGGGATCAGGAGTCACGACTCGTTGGTGGCGGACTGGGGAGGTGGGTGGGGCAAAACAACGCTTCGGAGGACGGCTTCAGGGGAGATGGACTGCCGTGAACCTGCTGCTGCTATGATCGGCCAGAGAGAGAGAGGTGACGTAGAACCCTTGCTATATATATGAGAATTAACTGACGTCATATCTGACGTCATTACAGACGTCATACTAAGACTTTGACTGACCACGTCATACTAGAACTTGACTGACGTCAGGGGGTGATCGGATTAGATTATGCACGAATGGCCTTCTGCTTGAAATATGGTCTAGAGACCTCACTTCAATCATGAGAGGCCAGTTGGTAGGATTTAACAAACTTTATTTAGCAATCGGCATGCATGGCAAATACTTTGGCGCATGACTCCATTAGCCAGTGGCGCTGCTCTTGAGGCAAGAGGAGGGCATCTGCATAGGCTAGGAGATCCCCCAAAAGGAAGATCTGATTGCCGGGGGTTAATTGAGATCTGCGGGCACCGGTAGTTGATTGTACTTTTCTGGCCTTCGACCTTTTAGCGACTTACAGCTATTTGCGGCTGGCGCTCCCAACTCGGTCGGGCCTTCGATCTTGATCCCCCTACATGCGGCTGCCGCTTCCCAACTCGGTCGGGCCTTGCGCGCCGCACGACTTGGCCTTCTGACTGACCATGACTCTCTCTCTCGACTCTCTCTCTCTTCCCCCCAAAAATGATCCGGGAGATTTACTGCACCTTACTGGGCGCTGTGCTTTTCGGGGAGCCACCACCAACGAGACATTTTGGCACGGAAGCCCGGGACACTGTTCGTTGCCATGCTCGCCGATTAAGGGAGGAGGGTTCTTTGGGCCACGGTATGGCTGCCTGCTCCGGGCGGGTGTAGCTGGAGAGCTGATGAAGACCAGCGGGAGCGTCCGCTTGAGGTGCAGGATGAACCAGGATCTTGTCATGTGATGACGAGGTGCGATGAGGAACGGGGGAGCCGGGGGCCAGTCTGAGGCCTGAGCCTGATGTCGCGAGCCATGGGGAGTAGATTGTTTCCAGAAGTTAGGATGACTTAGGGGTTGGTGACTTAGTGACTTTGGGGTAGGTGACCTAGTGACTTACGGCTGGCGCTTCCCAACTTGGCGCTGGACTTGGATGCCTTAGGGGTTGGTGACTTAGTGACTTAGGGGTTCCCGACTTGGCCTGGGTGACTTAGTGACTTGGGGGTAGGTGACCTAGTGACTTACAGCTGGCGCTTCCCAACTTGGCGCTGGACTTGGATGCCTTAGGGGTTGGTGACTTAGTGACTTAGGGGTTCCCGACTTGGCCTGGGTGACTTAGTGATATCCCAACTTGGCGCTGGACTTGGATGACTTAGGGGTTGATGACTTAGTGACTTAGGGGTTCCCGACTTGGCCTGGGTGACTTAGTGACTTGACTTGGCGCTGGACTTGGATGCCTTAGGGGTTTGTATGGCGAACCAAATGTACAACGAGGAGTCCGGAATCCGAGTCCGGATCCTGATCTTCCCCCTGACTTAGGGGTTGGTGACTTAGTGACTTAGGGGTTCCCGGCTTGGCCTGGGTGACTTGACTTGGCGTTGGACTTGGGTGACTTCGGGGTTTGTATGGTGAACCGAATTGTACGATGAGGGGTCCGGAATCCGAATCCGGATCCGGATCTTCCCCCCAGAGGTTGTCGGCTTTTAACATGTATGTATTTTTTTTTTTTTTTTTTTTTTCTCCCTTCCTCTTAGTTGTATTATTACTATTGTTATTAGTGGGCGTTTAATGATGGAATGATCGGATCACAGACCAGATAAATTGTCAATCAACTTGCTTTATTTAATCAAAACACAAGGGACACCTACAGTACATGTGGTGTTTTCAAAGCAATGTAAATCAATATCCCTTTTTTGGTGGGGGGGGATCCTTTGCGGGCAGACGGAGCGGGGGTGGGCGTCCCCGCAGGTGCTACATGCGTGCAGGAAATTACATTTGGGATATGTGCACACGTTTTCATTGAAATATCTGCAAAGGGAGCTGGGAGTATGGGTATGCACCTGGGAGGACCCGCTGGTGGAGGGGGCGGCGCCGGACTGAAAGGCCACCTTTGGGCAGAATTGTGCAGAGTGCCCCGGTTCGCCGCACGAGTAACAGGTGTTCGCCGGCCGCCCGCTAACCAGCGACGTGAATATCTGCATGTCCATGATGGACCAGTTAAGCCGCGTATTAGCCTGAGTGATCATCAGGGCGGCTTTAGCGGAGAATGCTTTATGATATTGGTAGAATAGTTTACCGTGGTTGGAGTAGAGGTCCTCTATTAGCGCTAGATATTTGTCTAGCTCATGGCGGCGCTCTGGGTACACTTCGCAAATCACGTCACGGTAGATGCCAAACGTGTTCAGGAAGTCACATAAGGAAAGGTCTTTGGGCAGGCGGGGGTCGGACGACTTTAAATAGACGGGGCCATCTGGGTCACCCGTAACCTTCCTTTTACACTCGGGAGATGGCAGGAGTATGTTAACTAAATGAATGTCTCTGCCCTTTAAAATCTTGGACCTCAGCCAGAAACATTGACACAGGGAGAAACAAAAGGCATACCAAATGGGATGGCGGGCGTGGCGGACGCCAGAGTGTTCATCTGGGAGGGTTGGGTGGTGGTGGGGAGCACGTCGGCTTGCTGCATGGGCGGGGGCAGGATCGACTGCTGCGACCCCTGTCGGCTCGGCGGAGCTACGAATGGGGCCGCTTCCGCTTCCGGGGCGGCGGCCTGGAGGTCAGTGCGACCAGGAAGGACGTGGTGTCTCGCGGCGGCCCCGCGGCCTGCATTTCCCCGGCGGCTCCCAGCTCTCGGGGCAGCTGCCTCTACTGGTCTTCACCCGCGGCCTCTCGCACGTCCGCGCCGAGCGGCCTTCGTCTTCTGCTCTCCTACCACGGGCCGTCGCAGTGGCGCGCCCAGTGCCACGGGAACGTGCGCTGGGCCTTCTCGTCGGGGCTATGCTGGCAGCCTGTGGTCCGGCCGCTTCGCCAACGTCTTCGTCAGACACCTCGGAAGGCAAGTACGCTCCGTGGCCGGTCCGGAACAGGGAAGCGATGTCTAAGCTGTCGTCACTGTCCATGGACTGCTCTGGCTCGGAACTCGACATACCAGGAACTGAGTGGGGAGCGTCGAGAGATCTGCGGGGAATATCCACGGGTGGAGAAGGCTTGAGGATGCTGATTCGGTCTGCAGATATGGAGCAAAACAACGCTTCGGAGGACGGCTTCAGGGGAGATGGACTGCCATGAAGCTGCTGCTGCTATGATCGGCCAGAGAGAGAGAGGTGACGTAGAACCCTTGCTATATATATGAGAATTAACTGACGTCATATCTGA
Source organism: Poromitra crassiceps (assembly GCF_964638095.1). Lineage (NCBI taxonomy): Eukaryota > Metazoa > Chordata > Actinopteri > Beryciformes > Melamphaidae > Poromitra > Poromitra crassiceps. The sequence goes on from NC_139643.1 coordinate 10,500,544, forward strand.
CGTCAATACAGACGTCATACTAAGACTTTGACTGACCACGTCATACTAGAACTTGACTGACGTCAGGGGGTGATCGGATTAGATTATGCACGAATGGCCTTCTGCTTGAAATATGGTCTAGAGACCTCACGTGTTAGTACCCTACATAACTACTGCATCATCATAATATCATGTGTTAGTGCCCTACATAAATACTGCTTTTTAACATAATATAATGTGTTAGTGCCCTACATAAATACTACATCATCATAATATAATGTGTTAGTGCCCTACATAAATACTACATCATCATAATATAATGCGTTAGTGCCCTACATAACTACTGCATCATCATAATATCCTGTGTTAGTGCCCTACATAAATACTGCTTTTTAACATAATATAATGTGTTAGTGCCCTACATAAATACTACATCATCATAACATAATGTGTTAGTGCCCTACATAAATACTACATCATCATAATATAATGTGTTAGTGCCCTACATAAATACTGCATCATCATAATATCATGTGTTAGTGCCCTACATAACTACTGCATCATCATAATATCATGTGTTAGTGCCCTACATAAATACTGCTTTTTAACATAATATAATGTGTTAGTGCCCTACATAAATACTGCATCATTATAATATCATGTGTTAGTGCCCTACATAAATACTGCATCATTATAATATCATGTGTTAGTGCCCTACATAAATACTGCTTTTTAACATAATATCATGTGTTAGTGCCCTTCATAAATACTGCATCATCATAATATCATGTGTTAGTGCCCAACATAAATACTGCATAGAGTAATCATACTATAATGTGCTAGTAGATAAAAACGTGGTAAGAGCATTATGAGTTTGATTTCTAGAATATGTTTCAACTTCAATAAATGCAGTCATTCCATATAAATTCAGAAAGCAGAATTTAACTTCAGTCATCTGCTGGAACTAATCTCATCACTTTCAATCTATTAAGTCATTTACACATACGCAAGGGGCCCTATCGTTGCAATCGGCGTAGAAACTGCGTTTAAGGCCTAGCGCTAGGCCGCCTGGCGCAGTAAGTGGGTGTGGACCAGCGCACTCGCTATCTTGGTATCGGCGCTAGACGCAGCCTCAACCATTATAACCATGCCTTTTAAGCGTAAAATTATGCATAGTCCGCTCATTGGAGAATTGCAGTAAAGAGTCACACGCTTGCCTTTTAAGCTCCAATTCCTGGACAAATCCGGTAAAACCAGACAAAGCCAAGCGCTCTGCCCCCCCCCCCCCCCCCTTCATCCAGTCTGTCTGTCTCCATATATAGGCTATTATTCCATATTATTATGCTTCTCAAACCAATCTAACTGCAGTTTAAATACTGCAAGCATGTAAATACCCTACACTATAACAAGATCAAAGTGAAAAGAATGTTCTAAATGCATCAGCTAGAAAAATATAGCCTATTAGATTGGTGAAAGTTTGTCCAGAAAGATATCATTTTCTCTCGCCTGCTGCAGGAAGGATGATGCACATAAATATACCCTACATTATGTAAAGTCATTGCATAAATGTGTTTTTATTGTAAAACTAAATGTGAAGTAGGGCCAAGTTATTGGAGCGGACATCACAGTATAGCAGATGACAGTAGAAGCGCTTTCCGCTGTCACTTATCTAAATCACGTTAAATCGACAAGGGATATATATAGGCCCAGGAGGACATATATGTTTCACATAGGGTGGTGTTTTCATTTCGATGTTTTATTTGGTCCAATATTGAAATGTTCTACAATTGCAGGTTGTGTTACCATTACACATTATTTAGATCTACCTTTATATAGGTTTTCGGCTCATTTGGTTGCTATTTAGTAGCGAAATGGAGTACCACAATGCATGCTGGGACATGCCAGGCAGTGAAATTACAACTTACAGCGAGGGAGTCAGAGAGAGAGAGTCGTATTGTGCCTGTCAGACTGAGGAGAGAGGGAGAGAGTGACACAGAGAAGGGTGACAGAGGGGAGCGCTCCACGCAACCAGCGCACTGAATAGGCCTGGTTTTCAAAAGCGCAAAGCGCTAAATTTACGCCAGGTGGGAAGATATCATTAGGCCGATATTTAACGCCGAAACGCCCATTCTCGCCCATTCTGGGACTGCGCCACGCCCATTCGGCCTAAAGCGCATTTGGCAGCATAAAGCCATATTGATATCTTCCCGAGGCAGGCGCAAGGCACGTTTTTTAGCGCCGAAGGCCCGTTTTAGCGCCGAAGGCCTGTGGGAGAATAGGGGCCAAGATCTCAAGTCAAGACTTTAGAAACCTTTTCAAGTCGTCAAAGTACAAGTCAGAGTCAAATCCCAAGTCACCAGAACCCAAATAGTCTTCTCTTCATGCAAGTCTCAGAGGGCGGGTTCACACCAGAAAGTCCGGGTCCTTGGTTCGGGCCATTCACTAGCAAGGACCACACAAACAACCAGGAACGTTTAACCATTTATTTGAATGGATAATGAGCTCCGTCTCGGCGGAGTATATGGGCTCCATCTCGGTGGAGCGTGGGATCCGTCTCGGCGGATCGTCAGCGGTTTGGGGAGGTTCGGCGGGGTCCGGCCTACTTCCGGTCTCCGGGGAGTCCAGCAGTCGAGCGGCTTTGACAGACCCCTTACTTCTAGTTACCTATACAGGAAGACAGAATGAGGAGGAGACAGAGAAATGGAGGAGAGAGAACACAAGAGGGTGGGGGGGAGGGGCGCAGAAGCGAAAGCCAAGAGGAGACAACGGGCCAGGTGAGGTTATATAGGAGGTTAGGTTCACCTGGGGAGGCGTGGCTTGTGAAGGCCTGATTGATTGCGTGGTCCTGCTCCTGAAACTCGCTTAATAAGCTTTCATTCACTAGCAAGGACCACACAAACAACCAGGAACGTTTAACCATTTATTTGAATGGATAATGAGCTCCGTCTCGGCGGAGTATATGGGCTCCATCTCGGTGGAGCGTGGGATCCGTCTCGGCGGATCGTCAGCGGTTTGGGGAGGTTCGGCGGGGTCCGGCCTACTTCCGGTCTCCGGGGAGTCCAGCAGTCGAGCGGCTTCGACAGACCCCCAAAAACCTCCAGTTAGGTGAAGAGAAAGGACTGAGCAGAACGGAGATCTTTGAGATCTGATCGTAAGTATCGACGGTAGGTCTGGGACGACCAGCGGCCCATGAGTTTGATGAGGTGTTCCGGGGTGACGTTGCGAGGGATGAAGTGGCGGCACCGATTCTGAAGGAGTGTCCGGAGTAGTGGATGGGGGAGATACCGGATGAGGAGAGGACAAGCCGGAGGTGATGGTGGAGTCAGAATCCAGTGGCCAATTGGCCGGAACTGGAGACGAAGAGAGGATCGTGGGTGTACAGCTCGATGATTTCAGGTAATTTAGGTAAGATGAGAGGACCTTGAAGGATTCGGTGGTAACGGGGCTTTGAAATAGACATCATCAAGGTGTCTTCTGAGTGATGATGTAGGTCGGACGTGCAAACATGGTGGCGTGGGTTGAAGAGACAAGTCCAGGCGGTGAAGTTGGATCACCGAAGGAAGTCAAAGAAGGCCAGCACGAACATGGCCTCCAAGGTTCAGGCTATGCGAGGAGTGTCTTAGCCGGAGCGGTACGGATACATGTTGAGGAGTGTCGTAGCCGGAGCGGTACGGATAAATGTTGAGGAATGTCGTAGCCGGAGCGGTACGGATACATGTTGAGGAGTGTCGTAGCCGGAGCGATACAGATACATGTTGAGGAGCAGTGTTTGGAATAACGCCGTTTAAAAGAACGGCGTTAGGTAACGCCGTTATTTTTTCAGTAACGGGGTAATCTAACTAATTACTGTTTCCGTCGTTACAACGCCGTTATCGTTACTGAACGCTAAATGCGGTGCGTTACTATGAAATGATTGAGTAAACACTAGTGTTGTCAAGTGAGGAGACCGGGTGGGTTAACATAACGAGATAAACGATTATGATTGGCTAAGGCAGAGTCATGTGTTTCATGGTAGCCAATCGGAGCCACTGTCACACACGAGCCAGGAGTCAGGACACGGGCGACACACACACACACACACACACACACACACACACACACACACACACACACACACACAGACACACCAAACTTCGAGGAAGCAGCAGAAATGGCGAGTCCGGAGTAGAGAGCTGCGCGGGCCTGAAATTTCGGCCCGAGCCCTCCCCGGCCCGTGACATGCAGACCCGTGCCCGATCCAGCCCATTGCGAGGCCTGGAGCCAATATTACGATATACTGACACTGTCACATCTCTCTCCCTCTCTGTTCCGCGTGCTGCGTCGCCGTGCGGCCGTCCTGCGCAGCCTCTCTCTGTCTGTCTCTCTATTTGACTCTCTCTCTCTCTCTCTGTGTTCGGGAGCTGTCCGCTCGCTGTACATGGACGGACACGGCACAAGCGGCTTGTTTCTCTCTCTATCTCTCTTCGGGAGCTGTCTACAGCTACTAACGTCACGTGAGGGTCTGTGTGTGGCTGGGGGAGTGTCTGTGCACTCCTCTTTGTCTGACTGTGCTCCGCTGTGTAAAATCAATCGAGTACGCTAATACAACATTATTTAATTGAATTATTGAAACGGCCCGACCCCGGACCTATTAATTAAAAATAAATAAAAAACAAGCCCGGCCTCGGCCCATTTTGGTCGGCCCGAGGGGCCCGTGAGGGTACCCTCAGGTTTGCAGCAATCCATGAAAATTTGGCATTTTCAAGGTGGAGATAACGCAAATAGTTACTTTCCCTGGTAACTAGTTACTTTTATTGTAGAGTAATTCAGTTACTAACTCAGTAACTTTTTGGAACAAGTAGTGAGTAACTATAACTAATTACTTTTTTAAAGTAACGTTCCCAACACTGTTGGGAACGTTATCCAACAGTGCTGCGGGCGTTATCCAACAGTGCTGCGGGCGCTGGCGTCGCCTATGTCTAGACCTGGGTTACTAGACATAGGCTGTGGCAGTTGCTAGATGAAGACAGCGGTAGTTGCCGGACATGGGCGGTTGCCGTAGGTAGGCTGTGGTAGTTGCTAGATGTAGCCTGCGGTCGCTGTGTGGTCGCTATGTGTTGGCTGGGGCAGCTGTTAGATACCGGCTGTGTCGGTTGCTGGGTGTAAGCTGCGCGGTTGCTAGACATGGGCGGCGGAGGTCGCTGGCTGGGGTGGATTCCCCCGCCAAGGTCGGCTGATGCGGGCGATGGCATCCCGGTGCCCGGATCCCCCGCCAAGGTCGGCTGATGCGGGCGCTGGCATCCCGGTGCCAGGTTCCCCCGCCAAGGTCGGCTGATGCGGGCGCTGGCATCCAGTTGCCAGGATCCCCCGCCAAGGTCGGCTGATGCGGGCACTGGCATCCCGGTGTCAGGTTTCTCCGCCAAGGTCGGCTGATGCGGGCGCTGGCATCCCGGTGCCAGGTTCCCCCGCCAAGGTCGGCTGATGTGGGCGCTGGCATCCCGGTGTCAGGTTCCCCCACCAAGGTCGGCTTATGCGGGCGCTGGCATCCCGGTGCCAGGTTCCCCCGCCAAGGTCGGCTGATGCGGGCGCTGGCATCCCGGTGTCAGGTTCCCCCACCAAGGTCGGCTTATGCGGGCGCTGGCATCCCGGTGTCAGGTTTCTCCGCCAAGGTCGGCTGATGCGGGCGCTGGCATCCCGGTGCCAGATTCCCCCACCAAGGTCGGCTGCTGCGGGCGCTGGCGTCGCCTATGTCTAGACCTGGGTTACTAGACATAGGCTGTGGCAGTTGCTAGATGAAGACAGCGGTAGTTGCCGGACATGGGCGGTTGCCGTAGGTAGGCTGTGGTAGTTGCTAGATGTAGCCTGTGGTCGCTGTGTGGTCGCTATGTGTTGGCTGGGGCAGCTGTTAGATACCGGCTGTGTCGGTTGCTGGGTGTAAGCTGCGCGGTTGCTAGACATGGGCGGCGGAGGTCGCTGGCTGGGGTGGTTGCCAATTGTCGGTTAGAGAACGTGCTGGATGTAGGCCAAAGCAATTGCTAGACGTGGGCGGCGGTGATTGCTGGACGTAGCTCGATGTAGGCTGTGACGGTTTCTTGACCTATGCTGAGGCGGTAGCTGGATGCGGGCGGTGGTGGGTGCGGTGGGTCCCGGACACGGGTGGCGGTGGTTGCTGGGTGTAGCTCGACGTAGGCAGCGATGATTTGTTGACGTACGCTGAGGCGGCGGCTAGGCATGGGCGGTTGACGTACGCTGAAGCACTAGATGCGGGCGGGAGTACAGCCATACACGGGCGGCAGTGGTTGCCAGACGTAGCTTGACGTAGGCTGTGACGGTTTCTTGGCGTACGCTGAGGCGATAGCCAGATGCGGGCCATGGTAGTTGCTAGACGCAAGTGGTCGCTAGATAGGGCAGCTTCAGTCACCGGACGTAGGGGCGGGGGTTGCTAGATGTAGATGGCTGTCGATGGATGTATGCCACGGCCATTGCTAGCAGTAGGCTGTGGCATCGCTAGATGTAGGCTGCTGGCGCCATGGCGGCCAAGCCGGTGCTTGAGTGCGGTGATGACCGAGGTGGCTGGTAACGCTACAGTATGGCATGGCCCGGCTGCCGTACAGCCGTGTCGCTGGGTGGGGGCAGGCGTGCTGCCCCTTTAAGTGGATTATTATTATTATTTATTTATTTTATTTCTTGTTTATAACCGTGGTGCTGGTGCACCGTGCACGATGAGTTGCATCTGAATGATTGTCTGATCACGAGTAGCGGCATGAATGAAAACGTTTAAAACGGCGTTGCAAACTGGGAGTGTGGATCCAGTCGTCCAATACGAGGTATCAGCCAAGCATTTTTGTAAACGAACTGCATCACTGGGTGGCAACGGCACAGAACTTTAACACAACGTGCATATATTGTACATGAAACTCTTGAGCTAATTCTGCTTTCACTCAGAATGTCAAAATATAAGCGATGGCAGTGACGTCACACTGATTCGTCCTATTAGATACGTTCTTTACCCTTACTTTGGGTTTTGCAAATTGTAGGAACGTTCAACCAGTTTTATTTTGAAGTAACAACAGGAAGTGGTGCTGCTTACACTAGGTGGCTTGACACTCGGGAGGCCTAGGTTTGTTTTCAGGTGACGTAACGTCAAGATGGCGACCGAGGCGAGACCGTTCACCATTGGCTTGTTTGCAAACCACGTGACATGCCGGTAGGAAACAAAATAAAGCTCCAGAAAATTGCACAAGTTGCTGGAAAACATGCAAGTTTTGCAATCATCTGAGGATACCTGCAGCGTGCAGCGGCATCCAACCTCTTGCATGAGCAGACATCCGGATTACGTGGTTGTTAATGAGCTAAAATAAACAACTTGCATTACGTTAAAAAGATATACGGCCGTGAGAAAGCTTTCGAGGTGCATACATAAGGCTGGAGAAGCTAGTATTTCGTCTGTCATTCCCTTTGCCATGTAACCTACGGTCGGTGGCTATATGACCAGGAAGATACTCGCCTCACATGATACGGGTGAACGGGGTCCCGAGGACGCTGCCTGCGGCGGGGGAGGCATCGGCTTCGGGCTGGTCCGGGGTCCAGGGGAGGAGGTCGTCCCGACGAGGACAAGGAAGCGGCATCCGTGGCCACAGGTGAGTGAATAGTGCGAGATTACTGAGTAGTTTGGTTGCGGTGATCGTTTGCGTGCTCGAGCGCAGAAGCGAGAGCCAAGAGGAGACAACGGGCCAGGTGAGGTTATATAGGAGGTTAGGTTCACCTGGGGAGGCGTGGCTTGTGAAGGCCTGATTGATTGCGTGGTCCTGCTCCTGAAACTCGCTTAATAAGCTTCCAGATGATACATTGTTTTGTTTTTCAGCTGGTTCGGTTTGCGTTCACAAGGCCAAAATCCACTAGTCCTGCCCACACCAACCAAAGTCATGTGGGCAGAAATCTCGTTCTGCTATCCACCTTATTTTTGTGAGGCCCCGCTGTAAAATAATTCTGGGAGCAATATCCGGACTAGAACGTGAGCAGCTGTGTGTTTATGCTGGCTTGACGCTGCCTGGATACTACTACTCTGCACTGTATGAACTCCGACGTTAAAAGTTTGCTCGTTACAAAATAACACTAGTTTTGGGAATGTAGCCTAATAAGGTTTTCTATCACATCCACTAACCTGTTGCTCGTTGAACAAGTCGGCATTTATCAGCTCAGCTGCAACGTTTACAGACGGGTACATAGACGGGATGTTGTGTCAAGCTAGACGTAACGGGGGAAGAGGAGAGCAGAAGGAAGCAGCACCCATGGTGCATCATGGCCGCCAAAAATAACCCTGCCACTAGTCATTTTGTCTGTTTGTGATGTCGCTGGTGCGTGATTTCTATTCGCACATAGGATAAGCAATAACCACGCCCTGTGGCGCCGGGATTGACCAGGAGCAAGTCTTTTGTCTTCTTCTTTTGACAGCTGGAATCTCCCACACCACAAACACTGGAGGGCATGCAACCCAGCGATTTCATGAACCAACTGAAAGACAGTGGAAGACCACAAACTCTCTGTCATGGAGGGAGTTCCAATGGAAAAACCTAGTTAGATACTTTTTAACGCCAATTCAATCAAGGGGAGGTCAAACAGGCTGTTGGAGGGGGTGTGGAGAAGAAAGAGCGGATCATTACCATACTGTATATTTTGAAGTTGCCCTGTGATAAGTATGTTTTGGGGGGAAATAAGAAAGACTATGGAAAAGGTGCTAAAGATTGAGATTCAACACAGTTTTGAGGTTTTGTATTTTGGAAGGGTGCCCGAAATGATCAATGGTATTGAAGATATGTACATGTTTAAACTGATGCTAGTTGCCAGCAAAAAGGCTATAACGAAGAGATGGTTGAATAAAAGCCCACCGGCTCTGTCAGACTGGCTGAATGTAATGCATAGCATAATGTAATGGAAAAGTTAACATTTGCGCTGAGACTCAAGACTGATGCTTTCGAAATGTATTGGGAGGGATGGGGTGATTTTGTCAAACCGTTGAGAACAGATTTTTGTTGAAAAAAGAGAATGAAGGGAGGTTGATGTATGCTACATGTGTCCATTTTGTATTTTGTTTCTGGTTTGTTGGTTTTTGTATATGTCTTTGTTTTGTGTGTGTATGCCTTGTGTGTTGTAAAGAAAAAAAAAAAAATGAATAGCTCTTGAGAACGGACAGCGATTTCGAGAGCGGACATTGAGAGCGGACATTGAAATGAATTATGGTCACCTACCTTCCTTAGCATAGTAATAATAATAATAAGCATAATAATTGTAATCTACACAATGTACACAATCTACAAAAACATGCAATAATATATCAATCAAACTTTATTTGCAGACTCCACCGTCCAAATAGACATACAGTCACATATAGTAAATAGACATAAAAACACACACCACAACAACAACAAAAAAAAACATTATAAGAGGCGATATATCACATATTAATAAAAAGTGCTTATGCAAATTCAATAAAAGGCATCTAAAGATAAGAACAGTAAATGCCATTAAGATGCCATTTAAAAGTGCTTTATACACATTCTATAAAAGGCACGAATACCAGTGTGTCCACATATAGGATTGGTATCTCACAGAGCTACACCTTGGGTTGGTCAACTGTATAATGAGATCATTCTGGGACCCCTGCAGTCTACATATGAACTTATACATCAGTCTTCTCAGGGTGGCCTGGAAGGTGTTTATCCCTAAATCACAAAAAAGCTTGCTGGCACTACTACCCCTGGGCTTCTTGAGCAGGATTCTGAGACAGTCATTATAAGCAACCTTGAGTTTGCGCAAGCTCTCTTTCTTATATCTCACCCAGAGAGGGGCCGTGTACAAAGGGGTGCAGTAAGCTCTAAACAGGTTCACCTTCACTTCATCAGAGCAGTAGTGAAATTTTCTCACTAACACATTGGCTTGGACATATAGCATTTTTCTCTGTCTAAGCATGTCAGCATCATCCTCCATCTTATCATTGATGATGTGGCCTAGATATTTTACATTGGTACACACAGACAGGGTTTTACCAGACAAATAGAAACCTGGGAAATTAAGATGTTGATCCGCCTTGGTCCTACATATCATTATTACACTCTTTTTGGCATTATACTTGATGTCAAACTTGACCCCATACTCTGAGCATATGTTGAGAAGCTGTTGGAACCCTGCACTACTGGGAGATATAATGGCCAGATCATCAGCGTACATGAAATGGTTGATTAAGGTGTTACCCATTATGCACCCTGTTCTACAACCTCTCAACTGCCTTGACAGGTCATCCATGTACAGGCTGAATAGGCCTGGGGATAGAAGCCCTCCCTGCCGTACCCCATTACCGACTCTGAAGGGAGAGGATGAGATACTCCCCCATTTTACCTGCATAGTCTGCCTGTCGTACCAATATGCCAGGATACGTATGATGCTACCTGGAACACCCCTATGCTTCAGCTTGGTGAAGAGCTTGTGATGATTGACTCTGTCAAACGCCTTAGAGGCATCAATAAAGCCTACCAACATTGTTGAGCCCTGCCCTCTGTACTTTTCTACTGCTTCTTTTAATGCATAAATACACAAATCCGTACTGTGCTTGCTCTTAAAACCGAATTGGTTGTCTGTGGTGCAGATAAGATCCCCAACTCTGTCTATTATTACACTTTCTAGCACTTTAGACAGTATGCTGGCTAGGGCGATGGGTCGATAGTTATCCATACTCCCTACCTTCCCAGCCTTGTCTTTAATGATAGTTACTAAGACAACTGTCAGCATAGCATCTGGCAGGATGCCATGTGTTACCAACCCTGAAAGACAGATGGACAGCAACACAGCAACCCTAGGGCTGGCTAGCTTCAGGTGCTCTGCAGTAATGTTATCCTTGCCACATGCTTTGTTATCCGCTAGTTGCCTTATGGCTTGGGAAATCTCATAGGGGCTGATGTGTACCACTTCCTCCTCTATGTTGCCTGTACAGTAGGGCTAGCTTCTGACACAGTTAAACGGTGTTGTGTTCACATTCATAGCTCATATAATATAATGTATCATATTGTTAATTTCAAGCTCAATTCTTACCCAGAGAAAAGGTACAGCACTGAAAATGTAACAAGCAATAGTTTTTGAAACATCTTTATTTTAAAAGATGAAAAAACCCAGGTGCTTTAGTTCCAAGCTTCAATGCTCCTGGCCAATCCCGGCGCCACAGGGCGTGGTTATTGCTTATCCTATGTGCGAATAGAAATCACGTGACGAGACGAGATAAGCTAGCTAACTGCTACAGCCAGCAAGCAGCTTCTTCTTCAGCGGGAGCTTCCAAAACAGGAAATAACCCAAAAAAATCAACCCAAAAAACCACGTGCTTCCTCTGACTAGTCCGGGTGGGCTTCACACCAGAAATGGGCCGCTCCAGAGTTCGCTTGAGAGCGGACCGAGACCACCTCTCACAGGCGAACCAGAGCGCGGTTTTTAGTCCGCACCAGAGTTCGAGTAGGAGCGTTCACACCGACCCTATGGACCGTACTAAAGGGGAAAGGTCTGATAGACCGGACTAAACAAGGCTGGTGTGAACCCGCCCTGGCTAATAAATCTGTGACTTGAGTCTGACTCTAGTGAAGCCATGCCACTTCAAATAATTATAAACCTAAAGTCATCTTCTGAAGGTTTGGGAGAAAAAATGCACTGTCTTCTCTCATCACATTTTATTATACATTCATCACAGAGCTGAAAGTGCATTAAATATGCAGAGAAAAAAGCTACAGAATAGTAGTAGTACATAAAGCCTTATAGGGCCTATACAATTGGTGGCATCAGCAGCACCTGGGATATTCACCTTATGTTCCAACACAGGGGTCAGCGAGTTACTTCCTATTGTGTTGACACTTCCTGTGACAGTACAGTAGCCTAGTAACCAGGTAAAACAGATGGTGTTTTAAACAGGAAGTCATAACACAACTGGATCAATTAAAAAAAAATATATATATATATATTTTCTGTGTTGTAAACATTGACTGTTGCAAATTTACTTTTCTGTTTTTTATTTTATTTTGGAGGAAAGCTTAATTGAGTAGAAATTAGGTCAGGTTTAATATAAGCATTTTGCTTCTGCCTGAGCCTGTTCAGTCTCTGGTTGATTTGATTTTGTTTATACTGTGATTTTGTTATTTATGATGACTGAATAAAACTACATTACATTACATTACATTACATTACAAGTGGGCGGGGCTACATAAGGTGAATAGGCAATAACATAAAGCCTTATAGGGCCTATACAATTGGTGGCATCAGCAGCACCTGGGATCCTTCTAGCTCTCCAGAAAAAAATGTGAATAGTTCAATTTTATTATTTTTATTTCCCTCGCTAGATATTAGCCGCTGAGAGAATGTATGAGAAAGACTATTTTGATCAGAGGTCTCTCTCTCCTCTCTGTTGCAGCATAGACAGTTTTGCAACACTAATTTATATCTAAGTACTCAGGCTCCTTGGGACCAGATCTCATTAGGCGGGGGGTTCGTGGTATAATGTGCTTTGGGTGGTTTTGGGGTAGTGAAAATGAAGCTGCAGTAGTGTAAAAACACCAGAAGGTGGCAGCACTGTGCTGCAGACACAGCCACCACGACTGAATGCATGGGCTGTCATGTCTGCTGTTTGGAGTAAGAGGCTGTGTTCTTCTCTGTGTGTGTGTGTGTGTGTGTGTGTGTGTGTGTGTGTGTGTGTGTGTGTGTGTGTGTGTGTGTGTATGTGTGTGTGTGTGTGTGTGTGTGTGTCTGTGTGTGTGTGTGTGTGTGTGTGTGTGTGTGTGTGTGTGTGTGTGTGTGTGTGTGTGAGAGAGAGAGAGAGAGAGAGAGAGAGAGAGAGAGAGAGAGAGAGAGAGAGAGATCCCTAATGAAATTAATTCTGCAAATTATCTGAATGGTTTAAAAACCTGAAAAAATCTTACTGAATAAACTTTTGTTGATTGTTCTATTTTGTTTATTTGATGTTATGTGTGACCATATGTCCTGATTTATAAGACCAGGGAGCATGTTGAAAATAAGTGTTCACACTTTTACATGTCTAGCCCTTGGATTTTGTTCTGCTATATCCATAAATAAAATCAATCAATCAATCAATCAATCAATCAATCAATCAAGGAAATGAAACAATTTTGGTGAAAATTAAAGCCAATGTTTCTCTGGTCATAAAAAAAATAACAGAAAAGAAAAAGGCAGTTGGTTCCTATACAGTAGTTTTCTGCACACGCATGGATGACAAGACTGTATAAAAAGGATACTTATTCTAATAGATTATTATAAAAAATACTCTTCCAGCCATCTGTAAAATCAGAATCAGAATTGTCTTTATTGCCAAGTAAATTTACACACAGGCTACAAGGAATTTATTTTGGTGTTCAGTGCATAGCATCAATAAACATAGTAAGATAACTTATGAGAGTAAATGTAAAAGGCAAGTACTGCAAGTCAAGAAGCATCAAATATAAAATACACATGTTCAAAGTACTCTATCACCGCCACCTGTTGCGACAGTAAGTATTGTTTTTCGGCTGCTAGTTCAGTGAGTTTTGCTCGTAGACTGATCAGACTGATACTGTTGGAATCTGTAGACTCTAGTGAAAACAACCAACAACCATAATTACTGCGACCACCACGACATGTACTTTTGTGGCAATGGGGTATTTAGAAACAGATACTCTGGACAAAAATCAATAATATCAAATAGGAACATTTACACAGAGAGAATAATATGTACATATCTTTTATAATCAAAAGTCAAAGCTTGAGGGAGTGAAGGTTTTGCCACCTCAATGATGTGTTTTTGAGTCATGATGGAGATGCATCACTAATGTTCTTTGCTCTGTCCAGATTTTCACTGCTCAAGAATTCAAAATGGATGACATTTCACTCGCAAGCTTCTTCTGCTTCTCCAACATTTGTTAGGAAAACAGCACAGGTGATCAGTTTGAGGGTGTTGTACCTCAAGGAGTTATCTGTGTGTGTGTGTGTGTGTGTGTGTGTGTGTGTGTGTGTGTGTGTGTGTGTGTGTGTGTGTGTGTGTGTGTGTGTGTGTCTCCCTCTCTCTGTCTCTCTCTCTCTTCACTTTGTTAGTACAGATTAAATAGGAGTTCATGCCAAAAAATAGACTCTTTTCATCACAGACCAGAACAGGTGTGTTGTAAAGTGGTCATTCCTTCACTCCTAGACATGGACCCAGTCACATTCCCTAGTCATACTGTACAGAGCGGAGGGAAACTCCAATAAAGCAACATGCATCTATTCTGTACACACCAACCAAATTAAGCACAATTTACAAAGTATGCACCTTTCAATATCACAACTGTACAAAGGTGTTAAAATACAATCCAGGTGTAACTGATACATTTAGGAAATCAGCTGTTGGCACTTGGCACCCAATAATGGAAGATGAACATTTCAAACATGTTGGTAAAAGTACTTTTGAAACAGTATTGTTCCATGATTAAAATTACATTAACAGTTACTACAGTTATTACTCACTTTTGGTGTGAAAATACCTTAAAACCAGAGCTGCTTGAGAGACGAGTCTGTTTATTGGTCCTGATCCATGGTGGCTGCATTGAAGTTCTGGTAGGTGGAGTCTGACGGGAGAGTGAAGTATATTGGCTCTTGCTCTATGGTGGCTGGATTCATGCCCTGGTAGGTGGAGTCTGTCTGGGATCTAGAGGCTGGAGGACTGTTCTCATAGATGACACTCTGTAAAAAATAATATCAAGTTCAGGAAGGTGACAAGGCAGGACAGCAAACACATCAGCGGTAGCCATGGAAATGTATCCTACATCTATCCTGCATTAATACTACACACTGCAACACTGTCTGCATGTTATCTGTTAATTATAATCATTATAAAACATACAGTTGTTCCATTTCAGTCTGCCAACTAGCATAAACAGATGATTGAGAATGAATCTATATAGACAGAGCTTAGTATGTCGTCCCTCCACTAATATATATATATACAGTTTATTATGTATGTGTGTGTGTGTGTATGTGTGTGTGTGTATATATATATACACGCGCACACACACACACGCGCGCACACACACACACACACACACACACACACACACACACACACACACACACACACACACACACACACACACACACACACACACACACACACACACAGCAGACTCTGAAGCAGTCCAGCTTGATCCCTCTTGCTAGTTTTAAATGATTGTTGAGTAAACTGCAGAGTGCCTCCTTGGTTTGCTCTTGCTCACTAGGTTGAATCTCTCCACCTCTGGCACTTTTATGTTTTATGTTCATGTCTTTTGTTACTGGATTCTATTGATTGTTTGGACTGATGATTGTATTTTTGTAAACTGTTGTATGCTGCTGTCTGAACAGGTCGTACTTGTGAATGAGATGTCAGTCTCAATGGGACTTTACCTGTTCAAATAAAAAACATACATGTATATATTGGACTATTCACACCAAAACAGAAAAAGAAAATCTGCACAGCAAATTTAGATTTTGGTGTGAATAGTCCCATAAATATAAACTGATTTGTTTGTTTTTAATTGCCGTGTGATTTATTCACAGGGATTACTCGCTTTTTGTCTGAAAATACAAATACTTTAAAACCGGACCTGCTCAAGCGATGAGTCTGTTTGGTCCTGATCCATGATGGCTGGATTGAGGTTCAGGTAGGTGGGGTCTGGAATGATTGTCAAGTATGTTTGGTCTTGATCTATGGTGGCTGCTTTCATGCCCTGGTAGGTGGAGTCTGGCTGGGATCTAGAGGCTGGAGGACAGTTCGCATACGTGATACTCTGTAAAAAATAATATCAAGTTCAGCAAGGTGACTAGGCAGGACAGCAAACACATCAGCGGTAGGGCTGGGTATTGGCAAGGACCTCACGATACAATACATATCACGATACATGGGTCGCGATACGATTGTATCATGATACATTGCGATACAATACATATTGCAATAAATTGCAATATAGACAATTTACTCAAAATTAAATAATAAAGCTAAAGATACAACACACTGTGTACCACCCAGGTAGTCTAATAATATGTACATCACTTTATACTGATAAGTTAGTGGACAAATTTAGTCAAAACTACTGTGGTATGGTATGGTGTTTATTCTTAATCCCCGAGGGGAAACATGGTTTGCCACCAGAGCGAGTACAGATACATACAAGAAACAGTAACATACAGCACAATAACAATAATACAGTAGAGAGAGAGAGAGCCTCACAATGCAGAGCTAGAAGTGTTCATTAAAGAATTTTACAGAAGCAGGAACAAAATATCTTCTAAATCGCTCAGTAGAGCACCGAGGCATCAAAAGCCTATTGCTAAACGAACTGCGCAGGGCATTAAATACATTAAACAAAGGATGGCCTTCAAAAGAAAGAATAGAGTTCAGTTTTCTCCTTGTTCTCTTGGCTATAATCAAGTAACTGTGTTACTGAATGCATCGATATGGGAAATATCGATACAGTATCGATTAGGGGTGGGAATCACCAGATGCAGAGGCCTGGCATGGCATGGCCTGCAAAAAAATAATAATAATAAAAAAAAATTCAATATCGATACTTGGCGTCCAAGTAGATACAGTATCGGGAAATAAAATATCGCGATATATTGCCGTATCAATTATATTGCCTATAGCCCTAATCAGCGGTAGCCATGGAAACAGTCCTCCATCTTGCATGTATCCTCTATCCTGCATTAATACTACACACTGCAACATTGTTATCTGTTAATTATAATCATTGTAAAAATTACATTTGTTCCATTTCAATCTGTCAACTTACATAAACAGATGATTGAGAATGAATCTATATAGAGTTTAGTATGTCGTCTAGGCTCTGATCCTGTCACTCCCTGCAGGATACGCCAGATCTACTAAACTAAAGGTTTGTACCATGCAGTACAAATCACATTGCAGGGGCTAAAACTGCACTGATTCAAATTCCTCATTTGTAATATGATTACTCACTATTCAAATTAATTTAAATGAATCTTGAGATTTTGAATCTTAAAACCTAAGATGGCGCACAGAGCATTTGCGCCTGCAATCATGGGTCAGCTTCCTATATGCGTGATTACTTAGTGCTGCCTATATGTGTAGAAGTTATGGTGGAAACCATTGACTGTATAATATATGGACAACACGTCTCCACTTCCTACCACTTAAAATGAAGCCAAAATATCTTCTTTCAGCGAGCTGCCATCTTGCTTGTTTGGTTGCCTTTGCATCCAGAGTTTCTGCAGTAAAGTCGGGCAGAGTCGCCGTCTAACGATTTGAGAGTGGCTGTCACAGCTGTCAATCAGCCCTTTTTATATAATCAATTAACTAATTAAAAACAAACTTATTAGAAGAATGAGGACTTGAACATACATCAACATGATAAGAACTACCTAAAATGACAGAAACCATGTTTGTTGAAAATATATTTGACATGTACTTTGATTGACTAATTTGGCTCAGGTCCCGTCCCGGGATGTATGACCCATACCAGCCACCAGAGGGCAATGGAGATCTTTTGTCTTACTTTTTGGGAGGTGACATGATGTCCATATTATATTATACTGTCAAGGGTGGAAACTATGAGAATAAACAGAGATAGAAAGAGTTAAAGTAATTCACCTGCAGGTTTATGGAGTCTGAGTTTCCCCTGGTGGTTGAACCTGTGGAACAGACATTACAAAGCTTTTTATATGTGTGTGTGTGTGTGTGTGTGTGTGTGTGTGTGTGTGTGTGTGTCTATTTGAATTGTAGTAGTGTTGAAGTAGCAACTGAAGGAGAGACAGGGTAGGAAGGTAACTCACCATCACTTTCTCTCTTTTTCTTCCATCTGTAGAGCAGCAGCAGACTGACAGTCAGCAGCACCAAAACAACCGTCACACACACAGCCACGACCAGGAAGTCACCTGGGCGAGAGAGATAGAGGGAGAGTGGGGAAGAGGGGAGAGAGAGGGAGGGAGAAAGACAGAGAGAGACACAGAGAGAGAAAGAGAGAGAGACAGAGAGAGAGAGAGAGAGAGAGAGAGAGAGAGAGGGGGGGTACGCAGGATCAAAAAGATAACATAGTATTATAAATGAGAGGATCATGCTAGATGTGTGTGTGTGTGTGTGTGTGTGTGTGTGTGTGTGTGTGTGTGTGTGTGTGTGTGTGTGTGTGTCTGGATTTCAGCAGCAGTGCGTCCTGGAAGATAATAGTGTGCGACCTTGGCTGTGTCAAGACCAGGGTCTGAGCTGGGCCCCGTTCCAATACCCATACTTGTACTTCTTTCTTGTAGTATGTACTGCCGCTGCCCTCACAAAGTATGGATTGTAGTGTGCAGCATGCATGCAAAATGCATACTATTGGGACACACTACATCTGTCGTCACGTGAGCTTCCTGAACTCCGACCTCTTGCTCACTTCCGCCGACGTCCGCAGCGCCACATTTGAGTTTTTTTTTTTTTTTATTCAATAAACAAAGTCTGGCAGTAACAAACAGTACATTATACAAAAAATTCAGACTAAACATTTACAAAATTGGAACAGACAATCAAATAAACAAAATAAAATAAATAAAGCAAAAACATTAAGTCAGAGATCTAAACAGGAATCAAGATATGCATGTTTTGGTACACACCATGCTTGTTTGGTTTTAACATATTTCAAGGCTTTCTTAAAGTTAATTATCTCATTCATGAACACGCAGCTCAGTCAGTGCGACGTAACTCCAGTAGGTGGCGGTAATGCACAAAAAGTTGTTTGCCAACCGCCATAAAACATTAGAAGAAGAAGAAGAAGACATAACTTCCTGCTGCGCAAAGGATTGTGGGGAAGTTTGGCTGAAGCAGCATGCATCGATGCATACTCCGAAATAGGAGCTGATGTAGTACAACATCCTGGTACTCTTGGCATACTGCATCTGACATACTATGTATTGGGACATACTAAATCTTTTTTTGCCTACTAAATAGTATGGAAGTATGGGTATTGGAACGGGGCCCTGGTCTTGACACATTGTTTCCAGTCCACCATAACATGGCACAATGCCAGAATGTTCACTGGCCACACCTCCTTTTCAGACCGGCACACCCACATGTGCAGGTGAGGACGCAAACCTGGTTCCTATCTAGGCTATCTTGCATGAGCGCACAACCTCAAATTAGCAGGTGCACCGTGCACGGGTTGGAAGATAGCAATGACAGCCAGGGCTAACCCTAACGCAAGTTGCCCCGACCCTGACTCTAAACATTATGACAATTTAGTTTAATTCATGTATAAAACATTTTACATTGTGAAAAACATCACAACATTTTTACAATATGTGTGGAATTGTCTTGTCTCATTTGGAGAGGAGGATTCAGCTCTGGCTGTTGTAGCTGGTGGTGGTGGTGTTGGTGGTGTTGTTGGTGGTGGTGGTGTTGTGGTAGTTGGTGGTGGTGTTGTAGTTGTTGGTGGTGGTGGTGGTGTTGTTGGTGGTGGTGGTGTTGTTGCAGGCAGTTCAGGTGAAGGAAGAGGAACTGTTTAAAGGTGGGGAAAAACATTCCTTTATATAATTGATAAAAAAAATCAAATTCTACCTTCTAACGCTCAGATAATTAAATATAGTAAATATGTCTTTCATAGGGTTTAATTAGTTCCTCAAACCTGGGCAGCAGACAATGAACGTTTCAGTCAAAGACCTTCCTCAGCGTTGAGGAAGGTCTTTGACTAAAACGTTCGTTGTCTGCTGCCCAGGTTTGAGAATAAAGCTGCGTTCACACCGACCTATTAAAGTTTTTCGCTGGCATCTGTTTACATACAAAGTCAATGCAAACGAGCGATTGAGCGTATATTCGCCCGGGAGAAAAATGGCTGGGCGTCCGAGCGACAGAGACAGAGTGATAGGGAGAAAATATGCTCGTCGCCCGAGATTAAATATCCCAACTCGAGCAAAATTACGCTGGCCTCAATCGCTCGCTGTTCAACGCTGACAACAAACCGGATTGACAGCTGATTGACAGGCTGACATGAAGTGAAGACTGTACTACCGGTATAGAGCTTGCGTTAGGAGCACTCTGATAGGCTTGTAAACAACTACGGTGGCTCGTAGTGGACAAATATCATGACATTGCGTCACGTTATAGTCCCCCGATGTCCGTCAATTATTGTGCCTGTTGACGAGCGATTTAAACAGAGCGACAGAGCGATGCCAAAGGGTTGAATCGAGCGACAGAGAGAAAAATAAATATCTCGGTGTGAACACAACCTCTTCATCACGAGGCCTATTTCTTCTGCCTCCTATCCGAAATGACTTACCCAAAATAAATAGAGTATATCTTCACAACTACAAGGGCTGTATGAATAATATTGGCCTCAAAAGAAAGCCAACACCCATGAGATCACTACATAAGTGTCAGAATCAAGATATGTGTTACTGTGTCAGAGTATATTCATCTGGAACACAGCAGAAAATTATTATTTTTATCTCCGCCTAAAAAAACACATTATTTTGAGTGAAAACCACCTTTGAATCATGGGATAGTAGCCCAATTCATCTACGGATTAGTAAAGTAATATCTGATGAGTAACTGTGCAAAAAAAGATGGTAAAAAAGTGAACCTGAGCAGTTTTACAGATGTTTTACCACAAGTAAAAACAGTAAAGGAACGCATCTAGTCTCTTCGTCGCTCTGCGCTCTGCGTAACGTGCGTAATCTCGAAGTTGGACGCAGGTGTGACTGACGCGTTACGCACGTGTATAACTCGGCAACGCATTGGTCGAATTTGATGATCGACACCTCTATCGACTAGTCAGAGTCAGGAGAATCGAGGAGTGGCACCCAAATTCACCTCAGAAACACCAATGACGATCCAGAAGCAAGCGGAAGGAAGTAACCCCAAAGAGAGCATATTGTAGCAAGATGGCACACTCTAGAAACCCTTCCTCTTTATGTAAACATCCAGGCCCTTCGTGATTAATTTCAAACTCACGCAGAGTCATGGAAGTATACAGCGTGTTTTCGAGCTGGAATATAACTTTTGACCACAAAACAGCTAAGGTAAGACATACTTTATGATTTTGATAAGTTTATATTTGCTACGTTTTGGCTGCTAGTTCGCTGAGTTTTCTTTGCACAGAGATGAGGCAGACATATCTGAAATCAGCGGAGTCTCTGCTTTCAAATGACTACTTGATTGTGTGGGTTGCTTGAAGTGGTGAAATTAGCAGAAGCACTAAAGTGGACATACTCTGATTTTGTGTTTTTGTTACATGGCAATATAATCTCTTGGGGGTTGAATTGTGTTTTGTTTGGGTGGCAATGCTTGATAGATTATTTTAGCTGAGTTTCTCCCTGTCATTTTGATATGCTGCAAGTTAAGATTGGTCGTTGCTTGCGTGAGCTAGGAACATCTGAAGTGCACTCATCTCACGCAGCCCCCCGTACAGGGGGCGTTCATATTGAAGAGGCTGGAACAGCGCTCACTGTTGTCTTTTTTTAGCAACGGGTTCCTATCTTGATGAACCCTCAGGGAGCACAGGGAGAACATGCAAACTCCACACAGACAGACCCTTTTGACGAGCCCACCTGGGCGGTAGGCACTGAGGACATGGGGATGGGGACACACCCTCAGCACCCACAATGTTCCAGGCGGGATTCGAACGGAGAACCTTCTTGCTGTGAGGCGACACGACAGCGCTACCACTGCACCACCGTGCCTCTGACTTTTTCTGTGCAGAGCTGTGATTTGATGAAATTGTTGAATAAATTAATTCCTTCATGCTCTGCAAGTCAGGTGTAAGAAGTCAACTAAAAGTGTTTCTCCTCCTCCATCAGCTCTGATCCCAGTCTTACCTGGCTTGTTGGTCTTGATCACTGCTGGGTCCAGTTTGGTGACGATGTCCTCCTTGACACCAGAGAGCTGAAACACACACTCGTACTTCCCCCAGTCTTCAGGTTTGACTGATGAAACGTTCAGCTGAACGCTCGTCTGGAAGGTTCCATCATGGTTGGGGAGGATCTCTCCCTGGTCCATGAGGTCCTGAAGCTTCTCTCCATCTCTCCTCCAGAACAACATGCCTCTGTCAGGGTAGAAACCTGTAGCGTGGCAGGTGACTGGAGAGGAGGAACACTTCTGGAGGAGAGACACCGAGGGAAGAACTGGAGAGAGAGAGGGAGAGGGAGGGGAGAGAGGGAGGGGGTGAGAGAGAGAGGGAGAGAGAGAGAGAGAGGTGAGAGAGAGGGAGAGAGGGAGAGAGAGGGGTGAGAGAGAAAGGGAGAGGGAGGGGGAGAGAGAGGGAGAGAGAGGGGGAGAGAGAGGGGGAGAGGGTGAGAGAAGGGCGAGAGAGGGGGGGGAGAGTGGTGAGAGAGAGAGGGAGAGAGAGAGGGAGAGAGAGGGAGAGAGAGGGAGAGAGAGAGGGAGGGAGAGGGAGAGATGTGAAGACAGAAACAGGGGGGAAAGGGAGACAAAAAGATCTGTGTAAACAGGGAAAAACATGACAGTTGTATATTGTACAACTGTTTTCTGTGTGTGTGTGTGTGTGTGTGTGTGTGTGTGTGTGTGTGTGTGTGTGTGTGTGTGTGTGTGTGTTGGTTCATATTCACTGTCATGTTTCTGTACATTAGAAACGAGACAGATGAACATTGTTGTGTTGATGAAACTACATCAGGTCATGTGACTCTACCTGTTCTCTGCAGAGTGCTCTTCCCATAGGACACATACTTCTTCAGACGATCAATGCAGGTCTGTGAATAATACTCCTTCTCCGCTGCTAAATCAGCTGTGTTCTTATTCCAGCTCTCTGTGGTGATGACAGCCTCTGGTTTAGAAGCGATCCATGTCCATGTTGTCATGTTCAACACCAGCAAGTCTTCTCCATCATAGCCAAACTGATCCAACCCTTTAACTTCTCCTGTCTCATCATCCCATTCACAACCATACATCCTCTGGTAGGTGTGGACACCTGAGAGAGAGAGAGAGAGAGAGAGAGAGAGAGGGCGGGGGTAGAGACAGAGAGACAGAGAGAGACAGACGGAGAGAGAGATACATAAATGTAAATTCTGTTGGTTAATAGGGAGTTAAGCAGACGTTTTAAGTATTTTAGTCTCATCTGTGTGTGTGCGTGTGTGTGTGTGTGTGTGTGTGTGTGTGTGTGTGTGGACTCAACGCCCACGAGAAGTGGCACCAGCGACACCCCCCCCCCCCCCTCGGAGCAAGCGTCATCATCGAACACGATGGACAGCTAAAGATGTGTGTATGTGTGTGTGCACGCGCCCGTGTGCCACCGCGTGCGCACGTGTGTGTGTGTGTGTGTGTGTGTGTGCGTGCGTGCGTGTGTGTGTGTGTGTCAGTGAAGCTACATCTCTCTGCTACTTTACAACAAAGCAGGATGAAAAACATTTCAGCAGAATAAAGTGAAACATAAACAAACCTCCAGTTTGCTTAAAGCCCCGCTTATAGATCTCAATGGTGTTTTTGTAGATCTGCTGGTTCCTCAGACACCTCTCAGTTTCTCTCTTCCAGTACTGTGGATCATCTGCTGTTGCGTTGATCATCCAGTCCTGTTTGGGTTCTGCTCTCTTGGTGTTACTGTCACAGTGAAGCACCTGAACTCCATCAACAAACCAAACCTCCACAAACTCTGGGCTGTTTGTCACTCCAGAGGATGCAGTGTCGAGATACTTCAGGGAGTGAAGCACTGTGGGACAAACAGGGAAGGAACTCAGCTTTATTTACATTTTAAATATATTTGTACACTAACAACACATCAAACAATTTAAATCTCTGTTCAGTGACGATTTAGCCAAATCACTCTTAATTCAATGAATTATGCACTCTTTCAAACCATTCTATAGATTTAAACTCCTTTACAGTGAGCAGCCTCCAGGAGAACTGAACTCACTTTGTGAGATTTATAAACTCACCAGTGGAGTGATGTCAAAAGTGATGTCATAAGTTTGCGCACGCACGCACACACACACACACACACACACACACACACACACACACACACACACACACACACACACACACAATGAGACATTGTGACAAGACTGATCAGTGATGTCACACACACACACACACACACACACACAATGAGGCATTGTGACAAGACTGATCAGTGAGGTCATACGGGGGCACACACACACACACACACACACACACACACACACACAGAGATGATGTCATCAGTGATATCATAACGGGGCACACAGACACACACAAGGAAGCATTGTGACATAACTGATGCAATAACATTTAGTGAAAACACACACACACCCACGCACCAATAAGCAGGCGAGACCACACAGCAATCAGTATAGACCTTATTCGATAACCCCGGATGGCGCCATATTGTTGACAAACCGCAGCCGTAACGTAGTCTGGCCGAACGTAGCACCAGTTATTACTTCGTCAAACAGAAGTGATGAAAAAATAATTTTGGTCGGAGGTGCGGACTGTGACAGTAAAATTATTGATTGATTGCTTAGTAAATGGTTGTTGATCATTATCGACTCTGTTCCATACATTGAGATACATAAAAATGGAGAGAGGATCTCCATCTCCTGCCTGTATTGTCTATTGAAGCCAAAATCAAGTCAGATCAAGAGAACCAGAGTCTGCGCAGTAGCTCCGTTGATTTAGAACCTCTGAGAGCTCCCCGCCCCTCTGAACTTTCTTATAGAGCTGCTGTTTCTAGAATGCGCACAGTGTGTTGTGTATTTATATACAGTCTAGCTCTGTAAATATGACACTTTAAGTTGTAATATTTTTTGTCTCGCCAAAAGTAACCAGGAAGATTCCCACTATGAGATCAGTTTATCAAAATGACGCCTGTACGAAAATCAGATTTTTCGGAGATTGAGTTGTATCAGCCAGACAAGTCAGACCTCCGGGCTGCTCTCAGCCCGTGCTCTGAGAGCAGCCCGGAAGAGGAGCATCTCAGCCTGGAAGAGGAGCCAGGGCTGCTCTCTGCCTCTCACTGGAGGAAATGCTGTTGATTATAGCCTAATGTTTCCGTGGCATTTTGATTAACTTTATGATTTAATTCCTTTTGGAGCAAATGTTGGTTTAACAAATCTAACCGTGAGGCTACGTTGTTGTACCCCCCCGGTACAGTGTGGGTAGGGCAGCCAAACCTAATTTGTCCAGTGCATGAGCCAGGCTGCCTGGTCTATTCTCTGACTCTGTATATCCCACTAACTGAGCTATATCTTATTTATGCCAATGGTAAATCGTTACTAAGAGAGGAGCTTGTGAAGAACGAACATCCCCACAGTCAAAGCATTTCCCCGAGATGCATATAAAAACGTTTGTTGCTTTAATAGCCTACAAAAAATAAAACCTGTTTGTATGTGATGCTAACCCGGTAGCGATGAGCAAATGGCTGGTGGTTTAATGTGTACTAGGCCTCATCTTATACCCGGGACGGGAGTTAACGTTATACAACACATTTCCTGTCAGTTGGACAACCTGGTCAGTTCTGAAAATATGTCTATTATTGTGTTATTCTGCAGCTATCGTTATCGGTTGTTAAGTTATAGTAATATGAAAAACAGCCGACTAGCGCAAGCAGCTAATGCTAATGCTAGCCTGCATATTAAAACCATTGTGTACCTATAACGTAGCTGGAGTAACTCATAAAACACATATTTTCTGAACTTACTTCAGTCCCCAACCAACGTTAATTCCTCGCGCACCTTTCTCAAAACAATGTTATTTTTTATTGCGGTCCATTGATGTCTGGTAGCCAGCACAGCCAAACCATGAGCCACCCGACCTCCAGGGAGCGTTAGATAACATGAAGCCGTGTGTCTTGTCTATGACGATAGATCTATAATATGAACAGCCTGTCCAGCCAATGACTGCTTGAGACTGGCTGCCACAGCTGTCAATCATCCATTTTTATCCCTTTTTATATGTCATATATTCCTGTATAGGGAGATAACATGTATTAGTCCATGGGCCAAGGCAAAAATCGGTACCACCTGAGGTGACCGCACGATTTTGTTATTTTTGTCTTCCTACATGTCTCTAGTTTATATTTTGGTATGATAACCCTGCCGATTTGGTAGCTTAAGGATAGTTATCACTCTGTAAACAAACCTACCCCCATATAAATGACAAAACCCTGATTTCTGTGTATTAGTCCAGATGATATGTGAAAATGATGTTCCCTTTTTCTAAAGCATGAAACTTGGTACGCTTATAGTTTGGGCCCCTGTACATTTTCAGAAATTGAGCCATCGCAAAAATGCCTTGTGGCGGCCATTTTAATTCTCCCATAAGCAAATTATGTAGTTTGCATCATATCTCCTGAACCACACATGCTAACACTGAAAAGAAGATGTCTATCCCAACGTTTTCATGATCAAGGATTACAATGATACCATATAGAACATCATAAACTGTTAAAGTGACTAATCAATGGTGAATTCGATGACGTTGTGAGAAGGAAATTAAAGTATCTGATAACCGATGCTATAACTTCAAAGCCATGACCATTCTCTGACTAAGATGTTTTGATGAGTGATTTGACTTATATAGACCTTTTGTTAAAATAGCACCCAGGTCCCTCCTAAAGATCCTGGGATTTTCTTTGCCAGATGGCCAAATCCAAGATGGCCACTGGCGCCATGTTGAAAAATTGAAGCACATAGAATAATGTATGAAGACACTTTTCGGTGTAAGTCAACCACGAGGAATCCGATTCTGACATCAGTTTGACATTATGGCATCATTTTGACCCAGAATTCCAAGATGGCTGCCATCCAGTATTGTGGAAATGTAACTTTTGAATGGCAAGGTATACTGTGCGTTTGGGGTTTACCACAAGGAAGGAGATTAACAATGGTGGATGTTTTGGGAGTCATTTCAGAATTATGTTAACTGAAAAGATGTTAATGTCAACACCCATTTTACCTTGGTACTGCTGTACCAACTACCCCCAGGATTTCTTGCAGTAAAATATTTCATGAATGTATGACAAGATAACTAAAATAAGCTCTTTTTATTAGCTGTAACTTGAATAATTGAATAATGAAACCACTTAAAACATGGCATATGATCAGATTGAATTCTGCCTCGCTATAGATTCTGAATCATTAGATTCCGCTCATCATCTTTAGCCAAGTATGCTGTGTCATACCGGTCGATCACACAGATGATATGTCAACATCACCATTGCGGGCATGGATAATGGATGACACCTTGTGGACATAGTCCGACCACTTGTATGGGGTGCCATCTTGTGTCTGCCGATCTCTTGCAGATGGAGTTGCCATCCTCTAGATCATGCCCATGTCAACGAGAGTGATGTAGGGTTCTTGCAGCCCTACAGATTGGAGATAGAGCTTCTAGATGAGCTTGCTCTTCTGCATCTTCCTGTATGTGCTGTTGGAGTTGAATAAGGCCACACATTCATCAAAAACACAATGTTTCAGAAACTCGTGGAGGTTTACAAGTTGACCACAACCAGGTCAATCACTGCCTTGGAGCGCTCCACTCCATCTCAGCAGCTCCTACCTTGAGTTCCTCCCAAGGTAGTCTTGCTTGCCAGACTCCCTCCCTACAACGGCAGAGTCTGGCTGCTAATAACTCCACCCTGGTATAGGGGGAGAAGGCTCTGTTTACGTTTACAACTATCCACCAAAAGTATCAAGCAGGCCTGCTTTATTGCACAATCCAGATCCAACCGTTTTCAGCATGTAGCAACGAGCTAGCATTGTTGATGTTGTTGTTTCACAGTGGCACGGGTATTTGAGATAGACTCGACACGGAGGGAGTGAAAACGAAATCCATAAATGGTCGCCACCAGTCAGTCAGAGTGGGTTGGAGCATGCATGCAGAGGGGAGAGTGGAAGATGATTGTGATGCTGCAGACACAAAGTGCCGCTGTGTGTAAATTCAGCTTGAGCAGGACCCTGGCCATTCACACCAGACGCACTGCTTTGCTCCGCGCCGGTGACAGCTTGTACTGACGTCCTATCTGGCTTCACACAATCACTCGCGGGTCTCACACAAAAATAGATCAGACGCTGAAACAATCTCTGAATGGGGCGAGCTGGCCGCATCACGGCTGGTCTGACTGAACGGTCTAATGTGCTAACAAGTGCCAAAATGAGACTGGCTGCGCTTCCAGATGCTTCGTCACTTCAGCGTCTGGTGTGTTTGCACCTTTTCGCATCCATTTTGAGCATGAGTTCAACTCCTTCCCGTTTGACCTGGCCTCATATCACCAACTCTCCGCACCCTACAGTCTGCCTGCCTCTGATTAACTCATTGCAGACTTAAAATCAGCCCATGTTGCAGGAGAGGAGAAGTTGACCAGATTCTTGCAAAAGCAGTAATTTAGTGTTTGCGCTCTTTAACGCCGCGCGCAATGCAAATTGGGGCGTGCACAAGCCGATGCCTGTCATAATTTTAGTGGACATAGGCAGGCGTTTCTGTGCAGAATACGAGGCAGCACCTCTTACGTGCAAAAAAAAAGCACCTCTTACGCACTAAATACTCTGCTGCGCTTGAGCGCACCATAATCTCTGTGCTGCGCAGCACAGAGTAAAATTCCTTTTGGATATGTCATTACATAAATTTGCTGCTAAAATTGGGTATTAGCAGATAATTCAGTGAGGCAATCAACTATAACTCACTGAGAAACTTTTATCACATCGCAAAGAGGGAAATTAATTGAGAAAACTTGTTGGACAATGGACATAGGCTATTCACCTTCACCTATCCCATAGTCTCGCTGGCCAGCCTCCCCTCCCTAGCGGGAGAGGAGTCTGGCGCCGCAGGTCTCCATAGTGGGATTGCGATGGGCGGCGCTTAGCGGCAGTGCCCTTGGAAAATAGTTTCCAACAATCCAACTTGCCCTTTTCAGCGTGTAGCAACGAGCTAGCGTGTAGGTTTCTGCCGTTAGCTTGCTAGCTAGTTACCATTGTTGTTTTCACTGAGGCGGTAGGGCACTATTTACAGCGACACACAGGGAGGAGGGAGTGGAAGCTGCTCTGATTGACGTGGTCGGAGCCAATGACAGAGTTTGTAATAAGCCGGGAGCGGACATCCGGCAGCCACTGAAACAGTTGCTCCAATGGGGAGCAGATGTAGAGCAGGGGAGTGCTTATCCCAGTTGCCATGGAAAGAATCTATATGTACCCTATATGTTTTAATATAGGGCCACATATAGTTTTCCCATATATGGTGCATACATAAAATTGGCCGTTTTCCTATATTATATGTACATATATGTACCTATATGTATAGGTACATATATGTACCTATATGTACATATAATATAGGAAATCGGCCAATTTTATGTATGCGCCATATATGGGAAACCTATATGTACATATATGTACCTATATGTAGGATTTTAAATAAATAAAAATAGCAGCGCACATGGGATTCGAACCCCGTTCTCCAAGGTTCAAGCCGTGCGCTCTAGTGCTGAGCTATACATTTTCTTATACTAGCCAGAGAGCCGGGCACATTATATACTCTCTCGCACACAACGTAGACCACAATTGTCAGCGATCGGGAAGTTATTTTATGTGATGCGTACGATCGTAACAGACTAAAATGATGTTGTGTGTGTGTGTGCATCTATAGTCTGTAGGCTGTACGGCTTCAGAGGTTAACTTCATTTAACACCAGAGACTCAGGAGGTAGGCCTACACAGAGCCTCGTATAGTCTGTTACAATAACATAGTGTGCCCAGAGCACCTCGTTCCGCACTTGGTGCATACCGGTGCAGACTTGCTTTGGTCTAGTCAGTCACAGCTAGTAAGTAGGCTACTTGCGCATGCGCGTTGCTGCAGGAACTGAATTCATTATTTTATAGTATTGCACTAAACTATTAACCATAGTTGTGTCCTGGAAGCTTTTTGCTGGCACCACATAGCCTATAGTCCCATATTTATGATATTTCATGTGACATAAAATGCGTTGAAATGTAGTTTTCGTGTAGATCAGATTTCAACTCTCAGTTACACAATAAAAGACAATAAAATGCCAATTCACACACTATCAATATTGTCTCTATTCCAAACTACAACAAATGTTTTAACAATATGATGAACCAAATTGTGTTTTTTTACACGTTTACGTTGTAACCGCATTTTAGCCGGTTGAAAAGAGGGTGAAATTAGGTCTTAGACGTTCAAACCCAATATCACCCAGATTTAAACTAAAAATCAACGTTGAAAAAACGTTTTGTGCTCGCTGGGTATATATGGATTATGACACAGTGTATACAAACAGATTTGTAAATGACCCATATAGGAGGCATATACCTTGTATTGTGTACATATATGGCCTATATGTGGATATAAAGAAGTGAGACCTATATGACCTGTATTATGAACATATAGGGCCTTTATGTGTATATAAAGAAGCTATATAGGAGACATATATGCCCTGTATGTGCACATATAGTACCTATATGTGGATATAAAGAAGCTATAGGAGACCTATATGCCCGGTATATGCACTTATATGCACCTGAATCTGGCCTATATGCAACCTATATGCGGCATAAATGTGGCCTATATGCGCATATATGCAACTAAATCTGGCCTATATGCAACCTATATGCGGCATATATATGGCCTATATGCTCCTATATGCGCATATATGCACCTAAATCTGGCCTATATGCAACCTATATGCGGCATATATATGGCCTATATGCTCCTATATGCGCATATATGCACCTAAATCTGGTCTATATGCAACCTATATGCAGCATATATATGGCCTATATGCTCCTATATGCGCATATATGCACCTAAATCTGGCCTATATGCAACCTATATGCGGCATATATATGGCCTATATGCTCATATATGCTGCATATAGGTTGCATATAGGTTGCATATAGTTGCATATATGTTCATATAGATTCTTTCCATGTCGGGCTGTTTCTGTGGCGCCAGACTCCTCTCCCGGTAGGGAGGGGAGGCTGGCCAGCGAGACTAACTAAATTATGAAATTACCCTCAAAACACAATAATTGTCATTACTAAACCATGCTTGGTAGGCACGGATTTGCAATTAACTCATTCTCTGCCAAGGACGTACCCGGACGTACTTTTAACAATGGCGTTCTGTGCCAAGGACGTACTCGGACGTACTTTCATGTTTTGGTTCTTTACATTACATCAGACACTTTCCCAGCCTGTGACATTGTTTCAAGTCAAACTGATAAAAGGAACCCGCTAGTTTAGTATTTATAGTATAGTCACCCATTTAGCAGTAATCTATTTAGCAGTAGCAGATGAAGAGAGGCGGTCGCCGCGGTGGCCGGCGTGGCCGCAGCCGCAGCGCTGCTGGGCGTCCTCAAGGCCCACACTTGGATTCCCCTGGGCCCAGTTCCAGCACGCACCCCGGTCCACGCCAGCGGACAATCGAAGAGACCATGGGGCTTCGTCGTCCCGTGCCCCTGCCCAGGGTCCAGATGGAGCCTGTGGTCGAAACAGAGTCCGACCCAGAGTTCTCGGATGGCGACGATGGCGAGGAAGACGCGTTTCTTTTGTTGTTGCTCCACGACGGAGCGCCAGGGCGACGAAGGCTCGGTTCACAGCGTTCTGATCCGTCTGACACAGATGAATCGGAGGAGGAGGAATGGGTGCCACTTCGAGGACGCGATGACGATGGTAAGAAGTAGCATATTCTTTGTATCGCGTTTGAGATGAAATGATCACACACAGCCGTCTGTGTCACATAAACATTTCAAAGTTTACAGCACTAACGTAGCTATTGTGTGATCTTCTGTGCTAACGTTAGTTATGAGAGGTAACGTGACAGCAGGTAACGTTACAGCACTCGTTATTCCTGTGTGTGTGTGTGTGTGTGTGTGTGAGAGAGAGAGAGTGTGTGAGTGTGACCACATAAGGGTTCGTTCGTTTGTTTATGCTTTTATCAAGCTAAGCTAAAAATCCACATGGCAACTGTAAAAGTAAATTATTTATTTGATTTTGTGCACATATTTATCATACTTTGATATTTTGTGTTTTCAGACTCTGAGTCGATGGAGGCGCAGTCCAGTCCTAGTCCCAGTCCTGTGTGTAGTCCCAGGGGCATCATGCAAGCCAACAATCTGAGGGGGCGAACTCTGACGCCGCCCGAAGGTCGGCAAAAAATTTGGGGGGTTGGAAGCCAGATTTAGAGGAATATCTCATTTTAAATTAACAGACTGAGCAGGTGTAAGGCTATTTTCCAAACTGCTCAGCCTCCTGGAAAGATCCATAATCACCAGACTAAGTACATTGCCACTGCCCAGGCTCAATGGACTTGACAAAAAAGGGAGACCACATGTTTCAAAGCAATGTAACACAATGTTTATTTTGGCTGGTATTGCCTTTTCAGAAGGTAGAAATCTTTCCTCTAGAGCAGGGGTTCCCAACCTTTTTTGTGCCAAGGACTGGTAGATACATGGGGAAAAAAAGTCGCGGACCGGTTGTCAATTCTAATGGTTTTAGTTATATATATTTACTCACCAGGTGGCGACAAAGGGTAAATAACAGCCTTTTGTGTTGTACTGTATGTAGCCTATACAGTATTTATGTTTTTGTTTTAACTACAAACATACATAAACGTAAACTTGAAACTATGTTTCAACTACCATACACAGCCTATAATATTAGAGCCTATGTTTATTTAAAAAAAAAAAAAAAAATTACCTCTCAAAAATCTGAGGGGGCAATTGCCCCCTCAGTTACAATGGGCATGACGCTTCTGTGTAGTCATACACCACCTATTTCGGAAAGACCATGTCTCGAAATAGGTTCCAACTTATTCTGAGGTTCTTCCATTTTACTGACAATACTGTAGCAAGGAGGCTGCGGCCAAGCCTCATCTGTCAAGAAACCCCAGGGGCCAGACTCTCTCTCTCTCTCTCTCTCTCTCTCTCTGTAGCCGCTCACTGGGCGGGATGGACCGACACAGCTCCCTCAAATACATTCTCTTATTTTTTATTTTTTATTTATTTATTTGGGAAAACAAATACTGTATATGTCTGATGTGTCACTGAGGCAAAAAATAAAAGGCTCAAAAGAGAGTTCTGCTTGAAACGGTGTCCTTCACTAAAAACCTCTTTTTCTCCTATTTCTCTTCCAAGGAGGGCATTTTTAGTGAAAACAAGCTAACTTCCACTGCTTGTAACTAAACAAGGAAACATGGTAGAGTTTCAGTTTTTTACAAGGGGTAAGAAGAGAGTC
Organism: Poromitra crassiceps; assembly: GCF_964638095.1. NCBI lineage: Eukaryota > Metazoa > Chordata > Actinopteri > Beryciformes > Melamphaidae > Poromitra > Poromitra crassiceps. The sequence continues at coordinate 10,533,708 of NC_139643.1, forward strand.
TCTGCTTTATTGTGAGATATGTTGTGTAATTGTATTCCTACCACAGAATATTCTGTGGGTCCTGGAAGATCAGGAAATATGCTCAAAATCCTGGCACTGGGAGCACACAGACCGAAATGACCCTGGCAGAGAATGAGTTAAAATAGCTATAATTCACCATTGTTAATCTCCTTCCTTACTCTAAAAATGGTAAACCCCAAACACCACATACGTATATTGCCATTCACAAGTTACGTTTTCATGCTACTGGATGGCAGCCATCTTGTAATTCTGGGTCAAAATTAACCGGTGTCAGAATCAGATTCTTTGTGGTTGGCTTACACCAAAAAGTGTCTTCATACATTATTCTAGGTGCTCTGGTTCAAAAGTAAATTTTTCAAGATTGCACCAGTGGCCATCTTGGATTTGGCCATCTGGCAGAAAGTCCCAGGATGTTTGGGAGGGGCCTGGGGGCTATTTTAACAAAAGGCCCATAGAAGTAAAATTACTCGTGAAAAAATCTTAGCCAGAGAGTGGTCATGGAATTGAGGTTATAGCATCAGTTATCAGAAACTATGATTTCCTTATCACATCATTAAATTCACCATTGATTAGTTACTTTAACAGTTTATGATGTTCTATATGGTATCATTGTAATCATTGACCATGAAAACATAGGGATAGACATCACCTTTTCTGTGTTATCATGTGTGGTTCAGGAGATATGATGCAAACTACATAATTCGCTTATGGCGGAATTAAAATGGCCACTACGAGGCATTTTTGTGATGGCTTAATTTCTGAAGATTTACGGGGCTCCAAGCTATATGCGTACCAAGTTTCATGCTTTTATGAAAAAGTTTTTCATTTCAAAAGATTTTCACATATCGTCTGGACTATGCACAGAAATCAGGGTTTTGTCATTTATATGGGAGTAGTTTTTACAGAGTGATAATTATCAATAAGCTACCAGATTGGCAGGGTTATCATACCAAAATATAAACTAGAGACATGTAGGCAGGGGTGAAAGTGGTTTGAATTTCTTACAGGAACTATAGGCTTACTACCCCAACCTTCATCGTTTCATATTGTTCTCCTCCCGCCCCCAGCTTCATGCATCCCTGAACACACACATCCATTTTTGAATGCCTGTATGGTGTAGAAATTAGAAACACTTGACAATATGTATAGTGAATTATTTAAACATTACAACAACAGACTCTCCTATGTGGACTATCATGTGTGATTTCAACTCTCCTTTTTGACCAAAACATTTACCACACACTGAACAATTAAATTGTTTCTCTCCTGTGTGAACTATCATGTGTCTCTTCTAAGTCTCCTTTATGGCAAAACATTTACCACTCACTGAACAATTAACTTGTTTCTTTCCTGTGTGAACTATTGTGTCTCTTCAAGTCTCCTTTGCCAACCGCCATTAACACATTGAGTGCCAGCCATTTTTTCATCCTGTAGGTAAGTTGTGCCAGGTTTTTTTTTGAGGATTCTGGCTCATTTTACAAGAGCCGAGGATTATTTTCTGTTAAGAATTCATGAACACCAATCATCTAAAAATAACTAATAGAATGTGTGCTTTCTCTGTCTAAAAGAGTTAGTTTGCAGAGTTAGTAGTTATGTAGATATTAGCCGTTGAGTACAGCATGGTTTCAGCGTCTGGAAATTTATTCAGAGATAAATGGCTTTTTGTGAAATTCGATAGAAGAGTCACTTTAACCATTCATTTTTGGCATCAGTAAGACCGTCAGACATTCTAAACAATAGTTTTGAACAGTAATTTCCTCCATAACAACAGGAAACACCCCTCTCATTCAAACTCCTCCCTCCGTGTGTCTTCTCCTCCTTCCTCCTGGCTCTACAGCGGGCGTGTCAGAAGCGCGTTGCTGCTGCCTGCCTGCCTGCCTGCCTGCGTGCCTGCCTGCCTGCTTGCCTGCGTGCGGACGCTCCTTGTGCGAGTCAAGATGGGCCGGGGAATGCGTGGGCGATGGGCAGATGTTGATTCTGGCCTTTCTGAGGTGTTTCAAAGTGTGTTTCACCTATAATCTATTTTGCAAATCGCTCTCCGCTCTCTGTGTGCTGCTGCCTGCGCCGGCCGCTCTCGGGCAAGACAAGTCTGGAATGGATTACTGTAAAATCGCCTCGCCATTTCCTTGAATGGCTTGCTCCCGCGGCAGTTTTTTCTTTGATTTCGCTCGTCTGGGGGAGCACTGTCAACACTTAGTGGGTCGGTAAAATAGATTATACACATTCTCTTGCTCCAATAGTGATCTCGAAGATGTAAAAGTTGTTGATTGATGTCCCACCGTCAAAAAAAAAAAATGTTTATGTAAGACGAGATATCTCGGCTCTGGCACTCAAGCGTTGGATTATGTAAGACGAGCTATCTCGGCTATGGCACTTAACGTGTTAAACAACAGAAGAAGACATTTCACGGTAACAGCACTGACACTTCACTCACTGTATTATCACTCCGCTTCACAGCTGCTCTATCATTGCCTATTACATCCAGCCTGTTAGCTGCTAGACTCAGCTCTCAGTCTTAATCCATTTCACTATACCTTTGGTGGTTAGGTGGCGCTGTTGGCGCCGCTCACCAAACGTCTGGAAACCGAGACTAGTTAGCTGCTGATTTACTCCACAAAGTAAAACCGTTTTCAAAATATGCGTTATTTTGATAAACAGACCTCACAACGGGGCTCTATAGAGTTACGTGTGTCTAGTACCATTATTAATCCATCATAAAGATAATGCTGTTTCTGGTAGTTTGCTAAAATACTAGTGCTAATCTGTTAGCGAGCTATCGGGCAAGCTTCTTCTTCTTCTGCTACTTCTAATAGCTCTGCAGCAGACAGATGCCTTGAGGCACATCGCTGCCTCTCACTGGTTGGAAATATTACTGTTTCTGCTTGCTTGGGAACACTAGTGCAATCCTGGGTGGAACTGTTTTTGTTGGCGGAGGCAAGCGAGACTAGTATTGACAGACCGACAGCCGAGTTGCAGCAGCAGCAGCCGCATTCAGAAGCTGCGTGCTTATAGCCTACACAGCACGGATTAAAACCACAGGTCTAAAACACTGCATTTGAACAATTTAGACGCAATTTATGAGAGAAACTACATGTTGTTTATGTTAACCTAATGACATAATGTCAGCCATGTGTTTCCTGGTTGGAAATTATGCGATCGATCGTATAGTATTCTGCACTCTGCAGCAATCGGATTTTGATTGACAGGCAGCTGCATGTCTTCCCCCAACGGCGTTCAGGCACGGAAAGTCTTACAGGAACTGCGCACCGGACGGTTCCGGCCCACTTTCACCAGTGCATGTAGGAAGACAAAAATAACAAAATTGTGCGGTCACCTCAGGTGGTACCGATTTCACCATTGGCCCATGGACTAATTGCATTGTATCCTTCTCAAAACACCACTGAATTCACCAAAACACCACTGAATTCACCATTAACTATTCATGTGAACAGTGTATGATGTTGTATATGGTGTCATTGTAATCCTTGCCCATGAAAACATAGGGGTAGACATCACATTTTCTGTGTTATCATGTGTGGTTCAGGAGATATGATGAAATCAGGGTTTTGTCATTTATATGGGGGTAGGTTTGTTTACAGAGTGATAACTATCCTTAAGCTACCAAATCGGAAGGGTTATCATCAGTGTTGGGAGTAACTAGTTACTAAGTAACTAGTTACTGTAACTTACCTACCTTTTTCAGTAACTAGTAATCTAACTAATTACTTTTTCAAATTCAGTAACTCAGTTACAGTTACTAAAATAGTAACTGGGCTAGTTACTAGTTACTTTAGGACATGAAAATAACGGACAACTTCAGAGGATTACCCAGTTTCTGATCCTCAGACCTAGTCCGGGGAGAGAGCTGCAGCCAGAGCCCCAGAGGCTAAGGACCTTGATAGGCTATAAGCCCCAGAGGCTAATGACCTTGATAGGCTATAAGCCCCAGAGGCTAAGGACCTTGATAGGCTATAAGCCTCCCCAATAAGCGAATGTTCAATGCCACACTGTGGCACAGCAACACTAACATAATGTGTGCATTAATAACAATCGAAGCAGACTTTTAAAAGTAACGCAAAAGTTACTTTCCCTAGTAACTAATTACTTTGAAGTAACTGGTAAATTTAAAGTAATTAAATTACCTTTTGAGAGAAGAAACTAGTAACTGTAACTAATTACCAATTTTCAGTAACTTTCCCAACACTGGTTATCATACCAAAATATAAACTAGAGTCATGTAGGAAGACAAAAATAACAAAATCGTGCGGGCACCTCAGGTGGTACCGATATGTCAAAATTTCAGCCTTGGCCCATGGACTATATTTTGTCTTGTGACTAGACCAAGGTTGTATTGTCTCTTATGAAAGATCAAGGTAACTGTGGAAAAGTACTAGAACTTGTATGCGCTAATGGAATTTCACAGCAGAGATCAGGGTGGGGAGGGCACGCTACTATCACTATATGAGAGTGTGAAGATGAGAGCTCGAGGCTCTCTTGACCTAGCGTTTTGACTGTCAGGGAGAGACTCTGTGCACAGATGGAAACGTGGAATAAAATCCTCCTTATATACACTTTAAAGGGGCAACTCATTATTGATGGATCAACAAGCCATTACATTATTTTTCTACTACTGGACCCCTATAAAAAACTGACAGAGTAAATATAACTCATTATATTGCCAGGTAGGCCTATAACGTACATTGTGAATACAGTATTGGCATAGGCTACATGTCTCAGGAGCTGAAGGCTTTCAAATCCCTTGAGTCCTAGCGTTATAACTATTTAATCTGTGGCAATTGGTCTGACATTTTTACTTTTGTGCCACTAAGGACATCATCATCATCATCACCTGTCCTCCCGATCGTTGAGCCTGTGGTATCGTACAATCATGTAGTCTACAAGTTGTGTGCGAGATAGGGTATATATGTGCCCGGCTCCCTATATCTTATAAGAAAAAAAGTATAAAATAGTATATAAAAAAAGTATTCAAATCCTGTGTGCGCTGCTGAATTTTTTATTTAAGATCCTGGTGAAATATGGTCTAAATGTGAACCCTACTGTAAAAAAAAGCTAAAAGCATGACAATGCCCCCACAATACAGAGATCATAATTGTGAGAGGCATATTGTCACACATCTTGAAACCGCAAACGTGGGCTACTTATACCATACATTTTACACTGTGCCTTCTCTCACGGTTTCAACAAAGTCATTCATTCACATACTGTAAATAAAAACCTAAATAATAAAGTAAACTGTTTTACTAAATTGACTCATACGTGCTGAATTCTGGGCGTGGTGACGCGTTACGCGTAGTATGACACGGAAGTAACAAAAACTCATGTTAAATGGCTTTACTGGCTGTGTTCTAGCCACCTCCATAGACCCCAACAGTGGCTAACAGCCACATCGCTCGATTAGTTAACAACCAAGTACCGTTACATAATGTCATTATTGAGTTGTGTGTATTATCAACATAACAATATATCTTTGCAAGTTACACAATAACTACGCTATGTATTGCTGGCCACTCTAGGCTTGTCCATTTTTTCTTGTCTTTCATCCATTGACACAGCGCCAGTGCGTATGGGTCTGTAAGACATATCCCATTAACCAATGTTAATTTCGATGCATAACATTGCTTATCACTAGGCGATAAGCTGTTGTAGTAAGCCGATAACTGCATTCTAAAACTAAAATCTAACTGTGTGTCGCAGATGGGCGCAGAGCAGTCCTGACAGCGGCGGCTTTTGCACAGCTCTGTGTCTGGGTCCAGGGCCGGCGCCAGGATGAAATGACTGAGGGGGCTGTTATAACTGGCGAGGGGGCTGATTTTTTTTTTTTTTTCGTTTTTTTTTTTTTTTTAATATGATATTTTTATATCGTAAAACATAGGTTATATTCCCGCTATGCCTATTTCTCGACTTTTTAACCATAATAACCTCTGAAAAGCGCAATAACACAAGAAAGACTACTATTCAAAATCAAATAAAACATTTATTTCACAGCAACAGATTAAGGCATTAATAGAGGTTCAAGGGTTCATAGGTTCCAATTTAATAAATAGCTACATCTCTGACACCTTGTGACAACCAAAGCACAGCAAATAGCGCTTCCCTGCCAATTCTGAAACAACAGAGCTATGTTTACAGGGGGTAGCCTACATCAACTTAAACTGATCAAATTTGATGAAGACTGCAGAAACAGCAGCCTAAACATGTCAGGTACAAACATTGCCTAACTGGCCTTTATAGATTAACTATTCTTAATTTTTTTGTTTTTGTTTTTCAAGTGAGGGGGCCGAAAATTGAACTGAGGGGGCTAAGCCCCCTGAGGCCCCCTCGTGGCGCCGGGCCTGTCTGGGTCTATACTGAATTTCTCAGTCTGTGTCATTAGGTATGACATTTCATTGTTTTCCATCTGGCCACAAGGGGGTGCACATGCACCAACATAGTGTACCAACGTAAAATCGCCAGTGACTACCAGGACGGTAACCTTTTATTTAACAGGTCCATAATTACATATGAACTACATATGAACACCAATGTAACATTGGTGTTCATGTCTAATTACAAATAGTTTGTATGTAGTTAGTTACATAATAGTTACGATTTGTAATTAGACATGGAAGAATTATGGTTTCACTGTTACCTCTATACCTACAATAGTTTTTTTTTAGTATGGGAATTCTGGACAAAATCATATCTATAACTAACAAAGTATCAATATTTTTCAAGTCTCTGTGTACAATATCAAAGCTATGAAGTGAAAAACAACTACATCTGACAGTTAGCCTCTCAAAGCATAAAAGTCAGAAAGCTCTTGTGGCTGAGTGGTTAAAGCTGCGTGCTTTGCAATCAGAAGTTCACTGTTCGAATCCACCACTGGGTTTTAACAATCTAAACTCAAATGTTTTATCTTTTTGTATCAATAAAATATTAACCTTTAATAAGACCAAATCAAACTGTGATGGTAAAATAATAACATAATAAGACTCACCCTGCCTCATTCCTCCTGTTGAGCTTGTTCTGCTCTGTCCTCAAATTGGAATGGAATGTACCTATACTCACTCCTACATATAGGTCCTCTAAGTGGTGCCGTTAACCGTTGTGTTTGTGTGTCTCTCTCTCTCTCTCTCTCTCTTTCTCTCTCTCTCTTTCTCTCTTTCTCTCTCTCTCTCTTTCTCTCTCTCGCTCTCTCTCTTTCTCTCTCTCTCTCTCTCTCTCAAGATTCAAGATTCACTTTATTTCCCCACGGGTGGGAAATTTGTCTTGGGCTAACAACACCCACACTGCAGCCATAAGAACATACACGTACGACGACAAGTGCAATACTGTAAGTACAAATAACAATTTAAAAATATATATGTATTAAAAAAAGAGGGTATCTGCACAATGAAATATTGCCACAGTCAGGGAAGCCCGATCAAAAATACCGTCAAGACACATATACATTAGACACACAACGGAATAAGTCGGGCAACTGATCGGCAAGTTTAGGAGCTCCTGTATCTCACCCCACTGCGATGCTTTCATAGTCTAGTTACATTACTTAATATCGATGTATATCGATAATTGCGCTGCTCATTATCATGTCTAGATATCGATATTCGATAATTGTACAGCCCTTTATCTGGCTCGATTTAAAAGTTTAACTGAAATCGGAATAAAATAATTTAAAATCTGTTTAGCCTGCAACGTGGGACTCTGAACCTCCTCCCAGAGGGCAGTAACTCATACTCACCATGTAAGACATGTGCAGACGTTGTTGTAGTCTGCTACACAGACTGTCTACATGGGTGTTCCAGATTAGTGAGTTATCAACAAAAACCCCAAGGTACTTGTATGAGGAGACCTGCAAGATGGATTGCTTGTGGATGACCACATGCATGTGGTCCCCAACACCTCTGGGGGCGAACACCATCTCCTCAGTTTTCTTTACATTTAAAACCAGGCAGTTACATTCACACCATTTTACAAACTTTTGAATTTCTGAATAATAGTCAGAAAGGTCACTGTCATTATTAATTAATGGCAGTATCGTCAGAAAATTTAATTATACGATTGTTAGGGTAGAAGCTTCTGCACTCATTTGTGTACAAAGTAAAAAGCACAGGTGAACTTATTATACCCCGAGGGGCTCCGGTGCTCAGGGTTTTGGGTTCTGTAAGGCTGGCTTTACACGGTGAAACTTGCACGCAACTTTAGTTGCATGAAACTTAGGTGAAACCAAGTTGCTGATAGGATGACGTCATAATTCCTACTTTGACGTCGTCATTCCTACTATGATGTCATCGATCACTGATGATGTCATGATTCATAAGTGTCTTTCATGCCTTTCGCTGGTGATGTCATAACACAGGTGATGTCATATTCGGATCTATAAGGGCCTGTTCCTGCAGGTCCTCTCTAGTGATTCATAAACTAAACTAAGATCACGTCAACCTCTGCAACCGTTCCCAACCTCGAACAAGTGCAGACCTAGCTATCAAGTTCCACAGCATTCCTACTCATCGAGACTTCAGTTACAGAGAGTGTCTTGGCCATCAACCACCCGCGAATAGATCCACATGTCTAACACCTTAAGCAAGGTTAACACCAATCCTGACAGTATGAATCACTCTGAAACGGATTTAGCGGATAAGGTTCCATCGATCGAGGAGGAGGACCATGAGGCGCCAGTTTCCCTGTCGGCCGCCTCAGCTGACCCACCAGGCGAGTCAACGAAGGGTCTTGTCGCCGAGGAGACCGTACAAGCGGTGCTGGCCCTGATGTCACGTCTGCTTGACACCCAGAAGGAGCAGACGAACCGGCTAGATATGTATGAGTTTCAGAGCATGAATCACTCTGAAATGGATTTAGCGGGTACCCCAATCAAGGAGGAAGCCCCCGAGAGGCCAGTTACCCGGCCGGTCGCTTCAGCTGACCCACCTGGCGGTCAGCTGGATATCTCCACTCATCCTGATGTCTCCACTCGTCCCATCACGTTCGGAGACTTGCCGATAATACTTAAACGCCTGTTTGCCAACTAGGAAAAAGCAATCCAGGCTCTGGCTTCCAAGGCCGATGATCGGTACGCCCTCCTGGTTAGCACAATACAGAATCTGGCTTCCAAGGCCGATGATCGGCATGCCCTCCTGGTTAGCACAATCCAGGCTCTGGCTTCCAAGGCCGAGGATCGGTACCCCCTCCTGGCAAAACGCCAGGAGGACCCGTCAACCCGCCAAATCGTCAACCCGCCAAATCGCCACCAGCTCTAGTTTGGGGAGATAACAACTCAGATCTATTAACATTACTTGAAGCCCTTCCTGCACATGGTCCTGACACAGCCACCACTGAACACTTAATTTTACATGGATTACACTTAATTTTATATATTTTTACATATTGTTTTTAGGAGGAAGAGAGCAACCAGGATCATGGGGACACCACTGCCAGCAGCAATCCAAGTACCAGTGACGCCATCTTCAGAACCCCTGAAGCACCAACACCAAAACGAAAGAAAAGAAGAGCTGATGATAAGAAAGACGTATGCCACCAACATGGAAATCTATAGTAACATACTTAGTTCTCTGCAGCATGGCATATTATTATTTTTAACCCATGTAGATCCTGGCTCCGCATGGATCAGAATACATTCAATGCTCTACTAAATATGGTTGCACCTCACATCACAAAAACAGCCACAGTGATGAGGGAGCACATCAGCGCTGCAGAGAGACTGGCTGTCACCCTCAGATTTCTGCCAACAGGGGAATCATATGCATCTCTGTCTTTTGCATTTCGAATAAGTCCTCCTGCCATCTCTGCCATTGTAATTGAGACCTGCAATGCAATCTTCAAGGTATTTTTCCCCTCACAAGTGTGCTAACAGAGAGATTGCTGTGTATACTGTATGTATACCGGGATGCATATCTGTTCAATGCTATGCTATATATGTTTTAATGATAATCAGTTATCTATATATCAAGCTACAATTTCATACTGTTGTCACAAGGTGGCAACCACTTTAAATAAAGGTTGATGATGAACAACGAGCTATTTATTTATTTATTTCCCTTGAATCAATCAATTTGAGAAAAAAAATAACAATGCACTCACCGGAGGCTCATTGGATCAAGCTCCTTGAAAAGAGTGTGAAACGATCCACTGGTATGTCTTTTAAGTAGCCAGTCCTTCACCCACATACTTTAACTTTTTTTTCATGTGTTTTTTCCTCCTCCTCCTCCAACAGATCCATGAGTATTAATGCACTAATAGCTCTCTTCCTATTCTCGGGGCCCGGGACAGCCATATTTTATCTAACAAAGTAGCTAGCTAGCTAGCCAACCAGCCAGCCAGTGCCAGAAGAAAAACCGATACAACACCTCCGAGTCCGAATTGATATTTTCCAGCGAGAAAACGATATGAAATACGATACAAAGATGCAGAATGACAATTCTCACTTGAAAAAAGAAGAAAATGATACAATAGATGAAAAATGACCAATCTAGCTAGCTAGTTTTGCTGGAAGAAACTGCCAAGTTGCACGAGACTTGATTATTTTTTAATTGCTTTGTGTAACTGTGAAGTTGCATGGAAATTGGGTCGCATGCAACTTGCAACCTGCAACTAGTTGCGTGCAAGTTTCCCCGTGTAAAGCCAGCCTAAGAGTGCCATTAACACTGACCCGCTGTGTGCGGTTGGTTAAAAAGGAATAGTACCTTATAATGAGAGGGTGGACATTGAGCCCATTCAACTTCTCCATTAAAATCATCATCATCATCATCATCATCATCAACTGTACTTATACTCATTCCTACGTAGAGGAGGTCCTCTCTCTCTCTCTCTCTCTCTCTCTCTCTCTCTCTCTCTCATCATCATCATCTGTCTGTTTCTCTGTCTCTGTCCCACTGTCCCATAAATCCCACTGTGACATCATCAGTGATGTCATACATCCCACTGTGGCATCATCATTGATGTCATACATCCCACTGTGGCATCAGCATTGATGTCATAAATCCCACTGTGGCATCATCAGTGATGTCATAAATCCCACTGATGACATCATCAGTGATGTCATAAATCGCACTGATGACATCATCAGTGATGTCATAAATCTGACATCATCAGTGATGCTGGTCTCATTGGTCACACACGACGGGCGAGGCCCTTTGTTGCATATTTGTTTTCTGCACTGTTGACATATTGTAACTAAGTCGCTTTGGACAAAAGCGTCTGCAAAATGACGTAATGTAATATTATAATTTGCAGTGAAATGTACATTTACCAATAGGAAGGATACATATTTCATTGCAGGATGAGGTTGTGTGTTAATGTATGCTACACCTTCAAATCAAAAGTGTTCGATTTTAAGATATTTTTTACCCCAAAAATAAATAGGCTATTTACCCCTGTTTAGCCCAATGTTTTTGTGTCTTTTAATCAATCACCTAAATATCATATTAAATGATCAATCATATAGGCTATTCTCTTAAAGCAGCTACGAGCAACTTTTTCGAATGTTATTAAACAGTCTAAATTTAATATCAACGCATCACATCTTACCTCTAATAGTAGACGAGACCAACGCAGAGTAGTCTCGCTTGAACCCCGAGTGAATCGGCCAGTGTTAGTCTGTCTGTGGCCAGGGAAGATCAGGAAGTGAAATGAAACGGTTTGCAGCAGCCACTTCGGCCATAACCACAAAATAACTTCCAAAAAACCTATTAGAATATAACGAGAGATGTTCGCGAGAGTATGCATGGCGTTCACATTGTTTATGCTATGTTGCTAGGCAGCGCGAACGGGGTAGGCAGGCAGCTGCGTTTCACTTCCGGGTTTCACTTCCGTGTTTATCCGGTCCGGCGGTAAGGAGAGAGAGAGAGAGAGCCCCCTGTTGACGCGAGTTTAGACCGACACAGACTTAATAATCATCTAAGGGAGCAATCTCCGATTCACACGGCTTTGGTCTCAGCTACTATTATAGGTAAGATGTGATGCATCAATATTGTAATTATACTGTTTAATAACAATCGAAAAAGTTGCTCGTAGCTGCTTTAAATTGTCTAATTTGATATCTTATAATAATATATCATCTATATATATATATAGATTTATAGATAGCCTATAGACGGTTTTAACTTGACAACAAAAACATTCTAAATTGAACCCCCGCTCACTTCCTGTTGCAGTGTTTGCTATGGACATAAAAGAAAAAAAAACATTCAAGTGCAGGACTGACCATTCCGTGAAAACCGTCTATACAGCTGAGCAGCGAAAACAAAAATAACGATGTCGAGTGAATATTTCTGCAGTTTGCCGAATGCTGAGAAAAAGGAATGCTGTGGGCTTGCGCTCTGGTGAAAACTGTCTATAGAATTGGATCTGATCAGTGTTGTAGCTACATTACTGATGTAAAATGTTATTTTAGAGGTAAAAAATAATAATAAAAGAAAATATTTAATACTAGAAAATCTGGCCCTCACAAACACAAAGAAAACATCATCATGCAAACTAGCCGTCAGGCATCACTCCTCACGTCTCACACAAAAACGTTGTCGATCCTCCTGCAGACTAGCTGTCAGGCATCACTCAAACTAGCTGTCAGTCATCACATGAAAACGCTGTCATTCGTTGTTTTTGGTTGTTCTTCCCTGTGTGATGGGGAAACCGCAAGAAAGTTACTATGTTAATTCTGTGTGGGAGGGATGGTAAGTGGGTGGCCATCCCATTTCTCATGGATTCCTTGCCACCAGTAGGTGGGATGGGTGGTTTTATAAAAAATACATTTTTGGGGGAAAATCCAGTGGTGCTGCATGGCAGCGATATGGCACTAGAGTGAGAGCTCTCGTTTTTATACATCTTAAAACTCTACTTTGATTAATGTGTGCTATGGTTTCCACACAAAAACAGTCCAATTATCCCATTCAAATACTTAAAATGGCATATATTCCTCCCATGAATTTAGAGGATATATGAATATGCAAATAGTATGGTAGACATTTACACATTTAAACATGTCGAGTTGACTGTTACCACTACCACTACTTCACTGTCGCTCCAGCTAGCTCCCCCTGCGGGCCATCGTCAGGACTTCCATTGACAGACATGGCCAACATGGACACTCACCAACTACATGACATCTCAGTCCTAACCCCTTCGCAAGAGCGTCTCCCTCGCCGCGCCTCGAGACCTAGAGGTGCTATAGACTCTAACCTGCGAAATATCCCTTACTTCATATTCATAATGTTCCCTCACAAGATGTGAACCCTTCTGTTTCACGCGATTTTAATTCGCCGCAGGAATTTCAGACTGCCAGTGGTCTGAAATTCATTCATTTAAACTCTAGGAGTATCTTATCAAAAATGGATTTCATCAATGTACTTGCAGTGTTTCCCACAGGATTTTGAGTATTTGTGGTGGGGGACCGCAGACCCCCTGGGGGGTGCGGGGGCATGCCCCCCCCTGAGATTTTTTTAAACATTTTAAAGTAAAATGCATGAATTTGGAGTACTTTGAGAAAGCTTAAGAGCAAAATTAAAAGGCTAGATCTATGAAGAACATCTTCAGGGATACTCGACTTGCTTTGCCACTTTTGTGAAATGATAGAAGGCGAGGGGCCAGTTAATAAACAAACAATATACATTTTTCTATAGCGGATTGTAGGTTTTTGGGGTGTCAGCCGGAGTTTAGGCTGACAGTGTTGTGCACACCGGATAGTTAGTTAGGTTAAGTTAGTTAGGTTAAGTACATACATAAGTGCCAGGGTAGCGAGCAGATGGCGGTATTTGACAATTTAGCAGCTAAATCATAGATTATTGAAAGATATTCCATATTCCAGACTGAAATGCTATAACAGAAGAATTGGCGAGAATGACACTTATTCAGCGGATATCTTGCATGTTGCGTTCAGGTGCACTGTAAAAAAAAATATATATATATATATATATATATATATATATATATATATATATATATATATATATATATATATATATATATATATATATATATAAACACTGACTTGTACATAATATAGCCCCTGACATTATGGTTATTATTTCTGAAACATGGTTATCAGGTAAAGTACTGTTGTGGAAAATTAAAATGAAATGCCTTGTTGATGCACCAATAAATCAGTTGGTCGTTTGTAATGAATAAAGATTTGTTTATTCCAGTCCTCAGAACTCTGCAGAGTGTCACAACATCAAAATCATTGTGCCCCGAACATAAAGGGCCCTATCGTTGCATCGGCGCAGTTTCTAGGCCGAGCGGCAGGCGCAGATCAAAGCAGTGGGCGTGGAAAGGCGCACTTGATATCGTCGTCCTGGCGCTAGATGCAGCCCAAAGCATTACAACCACGCCTTTTAGGCGTAAAATTATGCACCGTCATGCTCATTGGATAAGTGCAATAAACGAATCGCACGCTTGCCTTTTTAGCTCCAATTCCAGTGATCCCGCAAAACCAGACGAAAGCCAACCGCTCTGCCCCCCCCCCCCCCCTCCCTTCATCCAGCCTGTCTGTCTGCATTATAGGCTATTATTCCATATTATTATGCTTCTCAAACCAATCTAACTGCAGTTTCAATACTGCAAGCATGTAAATACGCTACACTATAGCAAGATCAAAGTGAAAATAATGTTCTATGCATCAGCTAGAAAAATATAGCCTATTAGATTGGTGAAAGTTTGTCCAGAAAGATATCATTTTCTCTCGCCTGCTGCAGGAAGGATGATGCACATACATTATGTCAAGTCATTGCATAAATGTGTTTTTATTGTAAAACTAAATGTGAAATAGGGCCAAGTTATTGGAGGGACATCACAGTATAGCAGATGCCATTAGAAGCGTTCCGCTGTTACTTCTCTAAATCACGTTAACTCGACAAGGGGTATATATAGGCCCAGGAGGACATATATGTTTCACATAGGGTGGTGTTTTCATTTCGAGGTTTTATTTGGTCCAATATTGAAATGTTGACAATGGCAGGCTGTGTTACCATTACACATTAATTTAGAACTACCTTTTATATCTATTTTGGCTCATTTGGTGGCTATTTAGTAGCGAAATGAAGAAACACAATGCATGCTGGGAACTCAGAGAGAGAGAGAGAGAAGGGTGACAGAGAAGAAGCAGTGAAGGCACAGAATAGGCCTGCTTTACAAAAGCGCAAAGCGCTAAATGTAGGCCAGGTCCCAAGATATCACTAGGCTGGTATTTAGCGCCGACACGCCCACTTTGGGACTGCGCCACGCCCATTCGGCCTAAAGCGCATTTGGCAGCCTAAAGCCTATTGCTATCTTGCCGAAACAGGCGCAAGGCACGTTTTTTTGCGGTTAAGGCCCGTAATAGCGCCGATGGCCTGTGGGAGAATAGAGCCCAAACATTTCATTTCAGATATAGTCAGCCCAGCCCCCCTGGCTCAGATGACTGGTGACTGGTTCAATCCCACGGGATATTTCCCATGGAGACAAAATAAGACCCTGGTCCTTACAACAAACTAAAACAAAATCTTCTATACACCAGGAAGACAAAATACTACGTTATCCACTCCTCTCCAGCTGGGTTTGCCTTTTAAACATAACAAACTGCTTCCCAGCTAAAGTAGTTGAGTGCCTCAGAATTTATCCATGCATGTCAACTAGCTCATAATTAAACAGAGTCTACAATAATCAACAATCAATTAATAAGCAGTCAATCAATTATTTTACCCTGACAGTACCCGATTCTGATGTTGCCATCAATGGTTTCAATATAGAATTGATAGGAAGGCGAAAGGCGGAGGGGTGGTGATATTTGTCAAAGATCATTTAGCCACTTTTGTCCTCTCAGCCATCTCTGTTCCTAAATGTTTTGAGTGTGTTGCTCTGGATATTTGTGTAGGAGGTGATGCTCACATTATTGTCACAGGTGTGTATCGCCCGCCTTCAGCTCCAAAATCAGCTCTCGAAGATCTCGGGAAGATTTGATCAAATTATGCTGCATCCGAATTGTTAGTTCTGGGTGATTTGAATTTAGATTGGCTCTCAGAGACCTCCTCTAATCTAAAACAACTCTGTTTGGAGTTGAATTTGTCTCAGCTTATTCGCTACCCCACTAGACCAAACATAAAACATCCCACAAAATCTTCTCTGATTTACATTATCCTAACCAACAGACCGCTCAAATATCCCCAGAGTGGAGTTTTTGCCCAAGGCATTAGTGATCACTGCCCGATAGCCTGTGTCAGATTGACCAAGTCTCTTAATTTGAAAGGGCTTGTTATTAGAAAGCAAAACTTTAAACATTTTGTTGAACAGGGCTTTCTACGTGATCTGTTTCACTCTGATCTAAACAGATTATCTTTAATTCCCGATCCTGAGTTAGCTTCGAATTATTTCACTCAGATTCTTAATTCTGTCACTGAATGCCCCCTATAAAAACTTCAGAATAAAACATCGCTCTCGTCCCTGGTTTTCAGACGTAGTATCAACAGCCCTGCATCTCAGAGACTCTGCTTGGGCTACAGCGAGATCTACGGGTAATCCTGCTGACTGGTTGCACTTCCGAAAGACGCGAAATAAATGTATTACTGTAATTAGAAAAGCAAAATCTGACCATTATTTGGCGTCTTTCACAAATGCCCAGGGAAATTCAGCTAGCT
This sequence comes from Poromitra crassiceps, assembly GCF_964638095.1. Taxonomy (NCBI): domain Eukaryota; kingdom Metazoa; phylum Chordata; class Actinopteri; order Beryciformes; family Melamphaidae; genus Poromitra; species Poromitra crassiceps. The sequence continues at coordinate 10,550,351 of NC_139643.1, forward strand.
TTTGGAAAACGGTAAAGTCATTAAAAAGCATGCCTACCTCCGCTCTCCCTCCACAGATTGTCTGTGAGAACAATACAATCACCAATAAAGCACAGATGTGTGAGGTATTTAACAAACATTTAGGTCCCTATCGTTGCATCGGCGCTGTTTCTAGGCCGAGCGGCTGGCGCAGCTCAAATCAGTGGGCGTGGACCAGTGCACTTGATATCGTCGTGCTGGCGCTAGACGCAGCCTCAACCATTACAACCACGCCTTTTAAGCGTAAAATTATGCACCGTCATGCTCATTGGATAACTGCAATAAACGAATCGCACGCTTGCCTTTTTAGCTCCAATTCCAGTGATCCCGCAAAACCAGACGAAAGCCAAACGCTCTGCCCCCCCCCCTCCCTTCATCCAGTCTGTCTGTCTGCATTATAGGCTATTATTCCATATTATTATGCTTCTCAAACCAATCTAAGTGCAGTTTCAATACTGCAAGCATGTAAATACGCTACACTATAGCAAGATCAAAGTGAAAATAATGTACTAAACGCATCAGCTAGAAAAATATAGCCTATTAGATTGGTGAAAGTTTGTCCAGAAAGATATCGTTTTCTCTCCCCTGCTGCAGGTAGAATGATGCACATAAATATACCCTACATTATGTAAAGTCATTGCATATGTGTTTTTATTGTAAAACTAAATGTCAAGTAGGGCCAAGTTATTGGAGCGGACATCACAGTAGGCTATAGCACATCACAGAAGCGCGTTCCGCTGTCACTTATCTAAATCACGTTAAACCCACAAGGGGTATATATAGGCTCAAGAGGACATATATGTTTCACATAGGGTGGTGTTTCATTTCAGATGTTTTATTTGGTCCAATATTGAAATGTTCTACAATTGCAGGTTGTCTTACCATTACACATTATTTTAGATCTACCTTTTATATCTATTTCGGCTCATTTGGTTGCTATTTAGTAGCGAAATGGAGGACCCAATTGCATGCTGGGAGTGGACATTCACAGGCAGTAAACTTACAACTGCTATTTCCTATGGGAAGCTGGGTGCTGCTATGTGTTGTGTCTGTTTGAGCGAGGGAGTCAGAGAGAGAGAGAGAAGGGTGACTCAGAGGCAGAAGAGCACTGGCGCACTGAATAGGCCTGGTTTCAGAGAGAGACAGAGAAGGGTGACAGGGGAGAGGCACAAGTGCACTGGCGCACTGAATAGGCCTGGTTTTCAAAGGCGCAAAGCGCTAAATTTACGGCAGGTGCGAAGATAGCAGTACGCCGGTATTTAAGGCCGACACGCCCACTTTGGCCCATTCTGGGACTGCGCCACGCCCATTCGGCCTAAAGCGCATTTGGCAGCGTAAAGCCATATTGATATCGTCCCAAAACAGGCGCAAGGCACGTTTTTTTGCGTTTAAGGCCCGTTTTAGCGCCGAAGGCTTGTGGGAGAATAGGGCCCTTTGTTTCTGCGAATCATTTATTTGATAGACTATCCGACCCCACTGGTTGTAATCACACTCCGACATTCAGAAATACTCCAATTTCCCCCACTCGTATCGATAGTTTCTCATTTAGACCTGTAAATGATTTCGAAGTCCGTAATTCGCTCCTGCTACTAAACATCAAGAAATGTAAGGGCGAGGACGACATCGCCCCTTCCTCCTGCGCCTTAGTGCGCACCTCACTGCTGCCCCGCTTGCCCATCTTCTTAATTTAACTTTTACTTCCGGTGAAATTCCTGCCGTTTGGAAATCAGCTCAAGTCACCCCCCTGTTTAAAGGAGGCGACTCAAGCGATTTAAATAATTATCGACCTATCTCCAAGTTATGTTGTTTAGCCAAGGTCATGGAATCCCTGGCGAACAAACAATTGCGGGCCTTCCTAGATGCACACAACATTCTCCATCCCCATCAATCAGGTTTCAGACCCGGCCATAGTACCATCACTGCCACATCTCTCGTCCTCAATAACATACTGAATAAAATAGACTCTCGACAGTATTGTGCAGCTGTCTTTGTAGACCTATCAAAAGCCTTCGATACTGTTGATCATGGCATCCTGTTAAATAAATTGTCTTCCTTCGGTCTGGATGACCTCGTCAGATGGTTCACCAATTACCTGTCTGGGAGAAAACAGGCTGTTATTGCCAATAAATTCAGATCCAATTTTGCAGCTATCAACAGGGGCGTTCCCCAGGGATCGATCCTCGGCCCAATCCTATTTACCCTGTACATAAATAATATCTCCTTACCCTTCGAGCACAGTAACGCCCATTACTATGCAGATGATACAATCTTGTACTGCTTCGGGACAACTCCTGCTCAGGCCGCTGCTAGATTGCAGACTATATTTGATGCATTCCAAAGGTCTCTGTTTGACCTCAAATTAGTTCTAAACTAAAAAAAAACTAAGTGGATGCTGTTCACTAAATCCCCTGTCGTCGAAAACAGTCTTTGTATCCAATTGCTTCAGGGTGAACAAATACAGTATGTTGATTCCTATAAATACTTGGGCATTTGGCTGGACACTAAACTCTCTTTCCATGTACATATTGATCATCTCACAAAAAAGCTATGGAGAAAAATTGGTTTTCTATATAGGAATAAGTCTTGTTTTTCATGTCATACGAGAAAATCACTTGTTCATTCATTAATAATGTCTGTTTTTGATTATGGAGATGTATTGTACATGCATGCCTCATCCACCACCTTGAAGCCATTGGATGCAGTGTATCATAGCGCCCTGCGCTTTATAACAGGTGATGGCTTCTGTACACACCACTGTGTATACTGTAGGAAAAAGTGGGCTGGCCCTCCCTGATGGCTCGAAGAGAGCAACACTGCCTTTTATTTATTTACAAAGCACTAATTGGAAAGCTTCCCCTTTATCTGTCTTCAATCCTTACTCACAACAACACAAGTCATCATACCCGCTCACAGTCTCATATCAGACTGCTCATTCCACGTGTGAGGACTGAACTCGGAAAGACGTAATTTTCCTTCTTTGCCCCTAATGAACACACTCCAGGATATTTTAAACCTGGAACTCTTCATCCCCCTAGAGTCCTTCAAAGCGCACATCGAGAGCACCACGCGCGAGGAGTGTGCATGTTTTAGTTAATGTACTTAAGTACAGTACAGTACTTAATCCTGTCTTGTCTGTCTGCAACTTTGTTTTTCCTGTATGTGTTTTGTTTTACCAGGGCGCCCTTGGAAATGAGAGCCCGCTCTCAAGAGCCCTCCCTGTATAAATAAAGGTAAATACAAAAAAAATACAAATACCAGTATGAAGGATGCTTCTGTGTGGGAATACAAGTAGGCCTATCCGTGCAAAGAGGTTTGCTGTGTCCATGCCAAATGATCTGATCGTATCGCTCAAAACAACAAACAATGAATTCCAGGAGGAAGGGTCATTAGCTGACAAATGTGTTATTGTAAGATACAAGATAAAAAAGAGGTAGCTGTCAGTGTGGTTGCAGGAAGTTCCCCAGGTGTTGAAGGCAGCAGAGGAAGACATCCGAGGCACTCTGAATTATATTAAAAATCCTTTATTCTTACAGGGATACCAACGCGTTTCGACTCAAAGAGTCTTCATCAGGGTAATGGGAACAATCACATACAGGTGCTGTATTTAAAGCCCACTGAGGGGTCATGTGGTGGAGTCACATGGGAGTGATGTAACAACCCCTTTAAAGGAGACACCAGATGATATGATTTTACCAAGCCGATCTCCAAAAAAATTGTAAAATAGCAACGTTTGTGGACAAACGTTGCTATTTTACAATTTCGGCTAAGAAATTGTAAAATGGTAACGTATGTGTCTACAGCGGTGGGCGTGGTTTGGGCGTGGTTTACGGAGATTTTCTGTTTCTAACCCCTCCCCCTACTCTAATCCTAACCCTAAAATCTCAGAACGTTACTATTTTACAATTTTCGAGCCGAAATTGTAAAATAGCAACGTTGGTCCAAAACGTTGGTATTATACAATTTTCTGTGAGACTGTGTTGGATTTTACATAGTCAACATAGGAGACAGAAGGAGATTTAAAAAAAATATATATATGGAAAAGGTGTCTTTCCTAATTTAACCAGAAGAGGTCACATAACAAGGTCACACTTTTCATAATAAAAACAACAATGGCATTGAGTTACCAAAAAATGCATGGATCAATGACAACGCAATGGATTGAGTCATGAATGTATGATTCTATTAATCAAAGAGATGGCATCATAGTTTAAGGCACAGCACAGTTAAGGCAGAGAGAGTTGGAAAAGTATATTAATAATAATAATATATACACATATATATATATATATATATATATATATATATATATATATATACATATATTATTTTAGAGGAACGGTGAGAAATCATTATCCTCATTCAGGCCAGGGAAGGTGGTGGCTCTGAGGGTATTTATCCAAAATGTCTCACGTTTGAGCAAGTGTTTCAGTCTGTCACCTCCTCTCACATTTTTGGGGATGACCTCAAGGACCATGACCCTCAGAGTGTCAGGACTGGTGTGGCCTGCAGTTTTGTAGTGTTGAGCCATAGGGTAGAGGGGGTTGTTGGTCCGAATTGCGTACTTGTGTTCCGCCAGTCTCTCCCTAAGCTTGCGCTTGGTACGACCGACGTAGAAGGTCCCGCATTCACATTCAAGTCTGTAGACCACAAATGTAGTGTTACAATTTGCAAAGCTCCGACATTGAAACATCCTGTGGCTGAAGATGTCCACAAAAGTTTGATCTCTCTTTATGTTATTGCAATGATTGCAAGAGCCACACCTGTATTTGCAATTTAGTTTTTTATATATACTACTGCGTCACTTCTTCACTATTACTACATACTAATATACTTTTATATGTACTGCGTCTACTCAATAAAACCCTTTTGTCATTGTGTTTTATCTGCAGACTAAGCAGTCATTGGCCGGAAAACTCATATTTCATACTGATGGCACAGCGACAGAGGTGAAGGCCAAGCTCGAGGAAGCCTTTCCGGCAATGCATGGTGTGTGTGTGTGTGTGTGTGTGTGTGTGTGTGTGTGTGTGTGTGTGTGTGTGTGTGTGGGGGGGGGGGTGTCAAACCAGAGCCATCTATATAGAAGAGTCGCAACGTTTTTTTACTCTCAAGAGTTCCCGGAAGTAAGGTTCTGGATTAAGCAGCACTGTCGAGTTGCAGCAAAATGGACAGTTTGTGATGTACTTTGAAAGGGCCCGACGTTTAAAGAATCAAAGTGTACATTATCAGCTTTATTTTAGCATTCAAAAGTAGCGCAAGCCTCCTTCCTGGCTATTCATTGGCTACTGAGTGACGCATTATGGACCTCTGCTGACACCACTCTCAGTAGATTGCTCTGGGTCAAACTAATAAAGTGCTGCAGAAGTCGGCTACTTGTGGACCTTCCAGTCTTTGTCAATGTACAGTACACTCCCAGGTCTTTACAATCCTTAACAATGTCCACTCTGACTAAATTAGCTATGACATGCTTGTGAATTAGGGCTATACAAATGACTTGACTTGGCATGACTTGACTTGAGGAGATGTTGGCTCATGTCTACCAAGCCAGCCAGTCTGTAGTGTGACTCAGAAACACAGAAATTGAAACAAACAGATAAACAAAGTCCACTCAATTGTATAGATTAAAACTTCTGGGTCAGGATTTGAGTTGTAATCTTTTGGCAGTGAAAAGATCTCACTGAGACCTTTCAATTCATGTTAAAATACTCATATTCTCCCAAAATCACATCTACGCCTCTTTGCCTCCAAGACAAGCCCTCGATATTTAGATTTGTCTGAAGGGTTAGGGTTTTGTTGCGCGAGTCATGGAAAAGAAAGTCATCATCTATTTCTCAGTATCCTTTGTGTGTGTGTGTGTGTGTGTGTGTGTGTGTGTGTGTGTGTCTAGGTGTGTGTGTATGTGTGTGTGTGTGTGTGTGTGTGTGTACCAGTGTTAGCAGCGGCTGTGTCAAGGGTTCTGCCTCCTCGTAGGTGTCTTCCTCGTCGTCATCGTCTCCCAGCCCCCCCGGGGGGTGCTGGGGCACCGCGGGGCTCTGACATCACAGGAAACAGGAAGTGATCAACATGATGAATCACACTTTCAGAGAGATACATGTAGAGCCACATACATGCACACACACACACACACACACACACACACACACGCACACACACACACACACACAGGCACACGCACACACAACAGAGCAGAACATGCCAGCTCTAAACAAAGAGCAAGGTTCCTCACAGCCCCGACTCACATTGAACCTCGGCAGATGAGGTTCTAGATATAACCTTTATAACTATGGAGAATGTGAAAAGAGCTTTATAAGAGCCACCATGGGTTGTTTATTTGGACTATTATTGGAACAAATCAGAGTCTTTGGCTCGTTCTGTAGAACCCAGTGGTTCTCAAACTTTTTCACATCAAGGATCCTAAACTGACAGACCACACACCACCAGTTGCTAAGATTTTGTCCCAGGGTCCCCCATCTGATAAGATTTGTGCTTTTAGATGTTTTATTACAGAAAGTGTATGAAACCCATGACCAAACCAGTCATACATTCTTTCATTGTGTTTATGGATGGACTTTTAGTGACAATAAATAATTTTGCTGGGGACCCCACGGAACCCCCTCCAGGACCCCTGCCCTGAAGGACCCTCCTGTTCTCAGTGTGTGTAGATAAACAGTTCTGTCTGTCTTCTAGACATAATTTGCTCCCGTCACGCTGAGTGACTCAACCACCCTGGCCTCCAGTGATGTCATCGGTTACCGTCGTCACAGCAACAGCATCTGATAAGAGCCGGATAAACAGTCTGTCTCCGTGTCAGAGAGACAGTCTGTCTCAGCGTCAGAGAGACAGTCTGTCTCCGCGTCAGAGAGACAGTCTGTCTCAGCGTCAGAGAGACAGTCTGTCTCTGCGTCAGAGAGACAGTCTGTCTCCGCGTCAGAGAGACCGCGTCAGAGAGACAGTATGTCTCCGCGTCAGAGAGACAGTCTGTCTCCGTGTCAGAGAGACTGCCTCCGTGTCAGAGAGAGAGTCTGTCTCCGCATCAGAGAGACAGTCTGTCTCCGCGTCAGAGAGACAGTCTGCCTCCGCGTCAGAGAGACAGTCTGTCTCCGCGTTAGAGAGACAGTCTGTCTCCGTGTCAGAGAGAGAGTCTGTCTCCGCATCAGAGAGACAGTCTGTCTCCGTGTCAGAGAGACAGTCTGTCTCCGTGTCAGAGAGAGAGTCTGTCTCCGCGTCAGAGAGACAGTCTGTCTCCGTATCAGAGAGACAGGCGGGCTGCTGCCAGACATGTGAGTCGAGTCATTTGGTCCAAGTCTCAAACAAGTCCCAAGTAATACTGTAGAAGGAATCTCCTGCGCTTCAACCCCTCCACAGAGGGAGGTCGGTGCTCTCAGAACAGGACAAAACAATGCAAACAGGTTAATGGGCCACTTCAAAAAAGACTAACCCAATGAGTGAGCTGGAGCACACAAAGTCACTTCAATATATTTAATAAAAGGTACAAAGAGCTAAACTGACGTTTCGACGCGCACTGCGTCTTCTTCAGAGTCAAACAGTACAGGCAGAAATCCCAGCACTTAAGAGAGCCTCCATTCTAGGTGGTAGTTTCTGATTGGTTACAATGGTGGGGGGAGGTGGTTAATCAATAAGCCTATACCATGAGAGCACTCACAGAAAAAATGGAAAGGGGGGGCAGTGCTGTGTTAGAGCAGCACTCCCTCTATAATAATACATAATAAACAACAAGTACAATACAACAACACATCACTTCCTCACAATAAGATCACAGGTAACAAGAGAGGCTCAGTTCCTCATTTAGTCCCTGTGGCTCCACTGTATTCAGGGTGAAGATTCAAAAAGCCTCTCTCCTAAGTAGCCTGTTGACAATGTCGCCCCCTCTCTGTGAGGGGGAGACTTTCTCAATCCCGCAAAATCTGAGTGTGGCTGCAGAGCCATGTTTGGCCTGTGCATAGTGTCTGGCTATGGCGTAGTCCATATTGTTGTTCCGGATAGCAGCCTTATGCTCAGCAATTCTTACCTTGAGTTGGCGTTTGGTTTGGCCAACATATACCAAGCCACATGGACACATTTAAGATGTAGACTACGGGCCCTATTCTCCCACAGGCCATCGGCGCTATTACGGGCCTTAACCGCAAAAAAACGTGCCTTGCGCCTGTTTCGGGAAAATAGCAATAGGCTTTAGGCTGCCAAATGCGCTTTAGGCCGAATGGGCGTGGCGGAGTCCCTGAATGCGCCAAAGTGGGCGTGTCGGCGCTAAATACCGGCGTACTGCTATCTTCCAGCCATCTTCCGACCTGGCCTACTTTTAGCGCTTTGCGCTTTTGAAAAGCAGGCCTAAAGCAGGATTCTGTGCACCGGGGACAGGAAAGTGAATGGAGAATACAATATATAGAAAAAAATACTTTAGAATACAATAGAATATAAGATTGCAACCCTTCTCAGGCTTTGGGTGAAGCTGTAATGCAGTTTCATAAATTTAGTTTAGGCTATCATAATAATCCCCATTTATGTGTAATATAGCTCTACGTTTTATAACCCCCCCCCCCCCCGAAATTAGCTAGGCTACTAATATTACTAATATTCCTAATTAATATGTATTATTATTTCATTCAGATAATTGACATTATAGGCATGTATATCGTTTAATGTGAGAGAAAGGGAGAGAGAAAGAAAGAGAGAAAGTGAGAAACTGGATAAACTGTTGTGTAGCGCTTCTTCAAACCCCACTCTTCATTACAGCTATTCATTACAGAATTGTCTTTTGTATTTATTTTTTCTGTGTGCAAAGCATAGTAGTTAGAATTATTTCCAAATGTTTCCCCCGTCTGTGGCAGCGGCGCTGTCCGAGGTGCTGAACAAGCCGCAGCGCATATCGGCCCTCCCGGCGGGAGTAATTCCCCTCCCCAAACAGTGCGCGATGGTACATTTGAACCTGGATGGATAGATGAATAAACGACTTAAGTAAAGAGTTGTTTTGTAGCTATTCAAAATGAATGGTGGACAGATATATCACCTGAGTCGCCAGCACCATCTTCTCCTCTGCTGTGAATTTAGTGGAGCGGTTTTGGTCTGCCATATTGACCACACTGCGCCAGCTGCTGCCAATCTGGCTATTAAAGCCACTCTGATTGATTACTGAAGATTTTATTGAGAATTAACATATTTGTCAGTGCCTGTGGGCAGGGGGTGGGGGGGGGGAGGCATATATAGGCCAAATAAAATACAATTACTCAATAATAAAATCCTGTAAATAAAATAGAATAAAGTAATCAGATCCAGTAAAAGTGATAGGTGTCATTCAGAGGATGTTGCATCGTGCAGTGGGGGAGAAGAGATAAAACGATATCATTCTGCCCAAACTTTCATCTAATCTCATGACATCCAGCCATAGGCTATATAATTTTCTATCCGATGCATTTAGAACATTATTTTCACTTTGATCTTGCTATAGTGTAGCGTATTTACATGCTTGCAGTATTGAAACTGCAGTTAGATTGGTTTGAGAAGCATAATAATATGGAATAATAGCCTATATATGGAGATAGACAGACCGGATGAAGGGAGGGGGGGGCGGCGGAGCCCTTGGCTTTGTCTGGTTTTACCGGATTTGTCCAGGAATTGGAGCTTAAAAGGCAAGCGTGTGTCTCTTCCCTGCAATTCTCCAATGAGCGGACAATGCATAATTTTATGCTTAAAAGGCGTGGTTATAATGGTTGAGGCTGAGTTTAGCGCCGATACCAAGATATCAAGTGCGCCTTTCCACGCCCACTGCTTTGCGCTGCGGCTGGCGCTCGGCCTAGAAACTGCGCCGCTGCAACGATAGAGCCCTACATGTGTAGTGCTGCAGTTGATGAATGACTTGATGTTGTATTTTTTACCTGTGCGGGGGTGTAGAAACTGTTTGGTGTCTGATGAGTTAGAGCAGTGTGTGCAGTGACCACATCTGTAGAAACCTGAAGGGGGCGGGGGTAGCCAGGTGGTTTTCTGAGGGGGGCTCATAGCACTGTGGACCAGCCTGTCTCTGAGAGAACGGGATTTTTTGAATGAGATGAGGGGGGGTTCGGTGCATAAATGTTTTAGGGCAGGGTCACTCTGTAAGACATGCCAGTGTTTTTTAATGCTGTTTTTGATCTCTCCTCCGATGGAGGAGAACTCTGTGGAGAAGCAGAGGCGGTGGAGCAGCGCTTTGATTTGGTAAGGAGGCGGGCTCTGTCGGTGCGCACCGCTCTCTGATATGCTGCTGTGATGTCGCTCTCCACATATCCTCTGTCGCGGAAGCGATTGGTCATGTCGACTGCCTTGCACTCAAAGTCCTCATCTGTGCTGCAGTTTCTTCTTAGATGAAGAAACTGTCCGGTGGGGATATTTTTAATCAGCTGTTTTGGATGGTGACTGTCCGCTCTCAGGAGGGTGTTTCTGCTGAGAGGTTTACGGTAGATGGTGCTGTCCAGACCCCCGTACCTGTTTTTGGAGATGGTCAAATCGAGAAAGTTAATGTTCTCATTAGAATGATCCACTGTGAAGCGTAGATGTTGAGTGGTGGAATTGATGTAATAATCCACAAAGTCCTTCAGTTCAACAGTGGTGCCGGCCCAAACAAACAGTATATTGTCTATGTAACGTTTCCACAGAATGATCTTAGAGAGGAATGTGTTGTTGGCTGAGTTGTGAATGAACCTAGCTTCCCAGAACCCCATAACTAGACATGCATATTGTAACGTTCCTGGTAACTCATGAGGCAGAGGCTTCTTGCTGGTACAGGGTTCTTTATTATCAGTTCGTTAGATTACAACTCTCAGCGGTTGTCACGCTCATAGCTAGCAGCATTCCCTCTAGGCAGTGTCTGGAGACTGACCGCGCATGCTCAGTCTCCCCCCGGAAGTATCCCCAACAGCATAGTGTTCCCTAATAACACTCCCACACATCAGTTCCTATCTGTAGTCAAAACACTACCATTGCTCACCACTGTATGTGTAACACTGATTCGCTACATACTCCCCGCCCAACAATAAGGTCAACGCCCATGTTGATACCACATCACACATCCCCCTGTACCAAAACACACCCAACAACTTTTCTTTGCTTTTTAGCAGCTTCTTTGTTTTTTAACCACATTTTATGTCACCACATTTTATGTCTCAATCTCAGTCTTCTCCCCCATCTTTCCTCCCCCACAATATCTCATGCCATGCACATCATTTACTTTTTTTGTTACAACATTTCCAACCACCATCTCCTCCTTTTTTTTTTTTTTTTTTTAATATAACTCAAAGTTCTCAAAGTGTCCTGGAGCCCTTGGCTCTCTCCATGGCCGTGTTAGTCTCTGTGAATCTGCCTGTGGGGCTGATCCCACCTGCAGTGTCTCTGGGGGTTCAAGTCCCTGAGTGGTGGCCGCCCGGTCATGGCCGGACGCCCCTCTCTGTGGAAACAGATTCCTTCTTTCAGCATGTCTAGGTGAAACCGCTGGGCGGCCGAGATCTGGGGGAAGGGTGCACCCCCCCCCCCCCGGTATGGGGCCAACCTGTCTCGGTGGAGTACCTTCTTGCCACCAAGTGGCATCTGCACTCGGTACACCACCTCCCCCATTCTCTCCATGACCCTGCATGGGCCTGTCCAGTGACAGTCCAGTTTAGGGCTACGCCCTTTTTTTCTCCGGGGTGTGTACACCCAGACCAACTCCCCCCCCTGGAAATGGTTTCCCTTTGCCCTCACGTCATAGTTCCTTTTTTGTTTCATGCCCGCTTTCTCCAGCTGGTCCCGAGCGAAGTTGTGAGCGGACTCTAATCGATCTTGTAGCCTCCTGGCATACTCTCGCCCCGGGGGCGCGTCCAGTGCATCTGGTGGTTTGCCGAACGCCATTTCTGCTGGTGTCCGCAGTTCTCGGCCCAACATGAGCAGAGCGGGTGTGCAGGAGGTGGACTCTTGTGTGGCAGATCTGTAGGCCATGAGGATGAGAGGATGGCCAACTGCTTTTTCAGCGTCCGATTGAATCTTTCTACTAGGCCATCGCTCTGGGGGTGCAATGCTGTGGTCCGTGTCTTTTTAATGTTCAGTTTCTCGCACATGGTGGCGAACACTCGTGACTCAAAGTTTCTTCCTTGGTCACTGTGTAGGGTCTCTGGTGCTCCGAACCTACTGAACATGCCTGTTACTAGTGCGTCGACCACCGTCCCCGCCTCCTGGTCGGGCAGTGCGTATGCCTCTGGCCATTTTGTGAAATAGTCCATGGCGGCCAGGACGTATCGATTTCCACTGTCTGAGCGTGGGAAAGGTCCCATCACGTCTACTGCTACCCTCTCCATGGGGGCTCCTGCTGCTAGCTGTTGGAGCGGGGCGCGAGACTGGTCTAACGGACCTTTGTACGTTGCGCAGAGGTCGCAGCGTCGACAGAAGTCCTGTACGTCTCTCCTCATCCTCCCCCAATAAAAGCCTTGTCTGATGCGACGGAGGGTTTTGCTTACCCCAAAGTGCCCAGCCCCTACAGTTCCATGGCAACTCCTGCACACCTCCTCCCTCAGCGTCGTCGGCACTACTTTCCGCCACTTATTTTCTCCTGTCGCTGGCTCCTTCCAGGACTTCATTAGCACTCCGCTGCTCAATCTCAGGGTGTCGAACCCTGCCCACAGCCCTTTGGTTGTGTCGGTGGCCCCTGCCACCTCCTCCCAGGGCGGCTTCTGGCCCTCTTCTACCCACTGCAGTACTGGCGACAGCTCCCTGTCGTTTTCTTGGTGGCCCCTCCAATCTGCTGCCTCTGCCATCCGCAGCGTCTTGCACACTGGTCCATCCCCCGTGTGGTTAGGGCATATTCTAGCTTCCTCTTGGAGCTCTCTCTCTCTCCCCTCTCTCTTCTCGCAGTACACACACCCCCTTTCTGCGCAGGGTCGTCGTGACAGGGCGTCTGCATTGACGTGGTGTGTCCCTGCTCTGTGCTCTATGGTGAAGTTGTAGTCCGCCATTCGCTCTAACCAGCGGCACACCTGTCCCTCCGGCTCCCGGAAGGACCATAACCACTGCAGTGCTGAGTGATCGGTCCGTATGGTGAACTGAGGCTGTCCCAGGAGGTAGTATCTAAAGTGTCTTAGTGCTTCTACGATGGCTAGGAGCTCCCGGCGGGTGACGCATTAGTTTCTTTCTGTCTTATCAAACGTCTTGCTAAAGTACGCCACCACCCGCTCTCCTTCAGGCCCTGCCTGGGACAGCACGGCCCCCATACCCCCATTGCTGGCATCAGTGTCTAATAGGAACGGCAGTGCGGGGTCTGGTGCTCTAAGCCAGTGGTGTAATGTAACTAAGTATAAATACTTAAGTCCTGTACTTAAGTATTTTTTCTGAGTATCTGTACTTTACTTGAGTATTTATATTTCTGTCAACTTTCACTTTTACTCCACTACATTTCTCAAATAAAATGTATACTTTTACTCCACTACATTTCCCCCAAGCATCTTAGTTACAAAGTAAAATCAGAAGAAATTGCGTAGCCTGCAAGCGATCAGGTTTGGCAAATCAGTGCTCCTAGTTTGCAAGTTACGTTAATCACGATCCACACGCCATTCCATTTGGTGGCTGTAATGCAACATAACGTTGTTTGCCAGCGGCTATAAAAGTCAAGAAGAAGAAATAGACTTCCACTCAAGCCCAGGGATGTCTTTTGCTTGATTTGTTTTGCAGCATTTACTTGTACTTTTTACTTTCAATACTCAAGTACATTTAATATCAGAAAATTACTTTTGATACTTAAGTACAGAAAATATCAAGTACTTTAAGACTTTTACTCAAGTAATATTCTAATGAGTGACTTTGACTTTTACCAAAGTCTTTTTCTGGGAAGATATCTTTACTTTTACTTAAGTATGGTTTTCTAGTACTTTATACACCACTGCTCTAAGCACTGGGGACTCGGTCAGCGCTTTCTTGAGGGCCTCGAACGCTAGGTGGCATTCTGCTGTCCAGTTGAAGTCTGCGTTCTTTTCTTTAAGCCGGAACAGTGGCTCTGCGATGTCAGAAAATCCTTTTACAAATTTCCTGTAGTAGGATGCTAACCCTACGAAGCTCTCGAGTTCTCTTTTGTCTCTGGGGGTGGGCCACTCTATGAGTGCCCCTGTTTTTTCCTCCAGAGTGCGAATGCCCCCCGCGCCGATGCCATGTCCCAAGAACTCCACCCTCCTCTTCAGGAAGTGGCACTTATCTGGGTGTATCTTTAGACCTGCCTCTGCTATCTTCTGTAGGACCTTTCGTAACGCCCCCACCGCTGCCTGAAACGAGCCCCCGTGTGTCAAGATGTCATCTAAGTATACGACGCATTCGGTTTGGGGAATGTCCCCCAGCAGTTTCTCCATTAACCTCTCGAACGTTGCGGGTGCGTTGCACAGTCCGAAACTGAGTACTCGAAACTGCCACAGTCCTCTCTCGGTGCGGAAGGCGGTCTTTGGTTTGGCATCGTCGCAGAGGGGCACCTGCCAGTACCCACTGCGGAGGTCTAGGGATGAGAACCAGGATGACCCCCCCACTATGTCTAACAGCTCCTCGATGACGGGCAGCGGGTACGTGTCTTTTTTTGTCACCTTGTTCAGCCCTCTATATAGTCCACGCAGAATCGCATCTTCACGCTATTTTTCTTCTTCACCAACACTACCCCCGACGCCCATGGGCTCTCTGACGGCTCGATGATCCCCGCCCTCAGCATGTTCTCTACAGCTTCGTTCGCTATATCTCTTCTTGCTGCTGGGACTCGACGGGGATACGACCTGATGGGCCGCGCCCCTTCAGTGTCTATTTGGTGTTCTACCAGGTGGGTACAGCCTAGCTCATCGTCCGACATCGCGAAAATGTCTTTATATTCCTCTAGTACCCTCCACAGTTCATCGCTCTGCTGGGGTTCTAACCCTTCGCTCTGGCGTTGGTGCAATCCCCTGAGCATCTCTAACCTCTCTCTCTCCCCCTCTGCCTGTTGCGCTGGCTGAGGGCAAGTGTTTGGAGGTGGGCTAGGGGCGTGGCTTTGTGGAGGGGCTTGGTCTGCTGGGTGGGGCTCCTGCTCTACGGTGACGCGGTACACGGTGATGTTGTTAACGTTAGGCCGCTCCCCTGGAACGGTGGGAGGGTGGCCCATCTGGACTACTGGCCCCCCTTCAAATGTCAATGTGCTTTTTCCTAGGTCTACTGTGCATTTGTTCAGCGTTAAGTAGTCTTCCCCCAGGATGCAGGGCCCCGCCATTTCTACCACCCACACCGGAAAGTCCACTGTCTGTCCCCCCACTGTTATCATTACGTGTCCCCTCCCCCTCATTGGCATCAACTCACCGGATACTGTTCTTAGCAGCTGTGCTGTTGGCTGCTCCAGGCGCGTCCCCTCGGGCATCATGTTGACATTCACCAGCGTTGCCGTACACCCCGTGTCCACCAGGGCGGCGCAGTATCTCCCCTGTAGGTAGATTGGAACATGGCAGCCGTTCATCGCGCGCGGCCCGCTCTGCATGTTGACAGCTCCGGCGATGTCGTCTACTTCGGGGCACGGCGGAGCCCCACCTCCCCGTTGCTGTCGGTGGGCTCCTTCCTGCGACGACGTGGCTACGGGGACTGTGACATCGTAGACCCGTCTCGCCCCATCTGGACGGGCCCTGTGCCGTTTCCCTGGTTCCACGCTCCCCGGCGGCAGTCTGCTTCCCGATGCCCGGGGCGTCCACATCCCCAGCAGATCATGCTCCCTCTGGCCCAGCTGTTGTTCCGCTGGGTGGGCTGCCGAGCGGGGTTGGGCTGCAGGGTCGCTCTGCGGAGCAGTTGTTCTTTTAGCTGTTGTACTGACTCGGACAGTTCTTTCACCATGTTGCCTTGCTCTGTCAACGCCGTCTTCCACGCTGGCTCTTCTTGTATCGGGCTTCCTGCTGCTATTCTCGCCACGGGGACAGCTCTCCCCTCTTCGCTGTTCATGGCCCAGCCCTCTACTGTCTCTCTTTCAAACGCCAGCTCCAGCGCTACTTCTAGTGTCTTTGGCCGTTGCAGCATTACTTGCTCTCTTAGTCCTCGCGGCGCGATAGCCTGGATGAAGTAATTTCAGGCTAGCTCGTCTAGTGCTTCTGGCGGCAACCGGCTGTATACGCGCCGGCTGAGGATCTCAATGTCTGTAGCCAGCGCCCGCAGCGACTCCCCTGGTCGTCTACGCCTGTTACACAGTTCCGCGACCATGATGCCTTCTTCTTTGCACTGTCCAAAACGCCTCCTCAGGGCCGCCATCACAACGTCTAAGTCTTTTGTATCTGCTATTGCCACCACACATGTAATAGCTTCGCCCTCGAGTGACATCACCAGGTGACTGGCTCTCTCTTCCCTCGACCAGCCATTCATGTCCGCTGCTACGTTAAACATTGTGCAATATGGCTCCCACTCGCCTTTACCATTGAATTTTGGCAGGGTGATTTCCTTTCTTCCTCGCCGCCCGCTGTCCTTTGTCGCCTCGACCCGTGTCCCGTCTTTGTCCTCGGCTCGCAGGCTAGCTCCGCTGGGCTGTGGCACAGCCTCCATGGCTACAGCGGCAATGTCAACCCGCTTGGTCTTCACTCTCACCGGCCCCGGTTTTTCCGCTCCTTCTCCCGCCTCGCTAGCTTGCCTGCTAGCTCCCCTGAGCCGCGGGATAGCTTCCGTGGCTACGGTGATAGCGCCGTCTAGCTCGGATTTTATCCTCACCAACCCCAGGCTTTCTGCTGCTTTCCCCGCTTGGATCTCTGTGGTAGCGGCCGCATCTACCCAGACATCTTCCTCTTCGGATGCCTGGTAGTCTGCCCCGGCTCTTGCTTTTCCCGCCTCTCGTTTGAGTCTTTTCCGCTCTTTCTTCAGGAACTTGTTAACCATCTCGCCGATTCTGGAGGCAATATTCACCGTTTAAACTTCTGACGCCAGTGTAACGTTCCTGGTAACTCATGAGGCAGAGGCTTCTTGCTGGTACAGGGTTCTTTATTATCAGTTAGTTATATTACAACTCTCAGCGGTTGTCACGCTCATAGCTAGCAGCATTCCCTCTAGGCAGTGTCTGGAGACTGACCGCGCATGCTCAGTCTCCCCCCGGAAGTATCCCCAACAGCATAGTGTTCCCCAATAACACTCCCACACATCAGTTCCTATCTGTAGTCGAGACACTACCATTGCTCACCACTGTATGTGTAACACTGATTCGCTACAATATGATGGCGCAAAAGCACTGCCCATACTTACACCTCTCTTCTGAAGATAATATGAACCTGCATATTGGAAATAGTTTCTAGAGAGAACTATTTCTGTGAGAGTCAACAGAAAATCGTTGGGTGGTAGCACCTCAGTGGGGCGTGTATCGATGTAGTGCATTAATGCTTCGATGCCTACACCGTGAGGGATGCATGTATATGTAACAGGTTAATATGGTCCCGCTTATGAATTTCACCAAAACACCCTTTGTTAATCTCCTACTTGTGTGCTCTAGAGTGTAGTGTTTCCAAACGCACCCATCGCAGCACGTCATTACGTGCGCATGCGCGCAGCTCCCATCACAGTCTCCTAGAATGTCAGCGAGGTGAGTCGTGTTGTGTAAATCTCCGCCGGATAAATGCTTTTAAAAGTCGTAATTCGTGTTCTGAACGTGATCCACTTGTTGCTACTTGTTCTGTAAAATATTCCACTCATCCTGTGTAAATTCTGTGCGGATCTGAGATCGCTAACCCACGTTTTTATGTGGTTGTCTCGGAGAATTAGCAGGCTAATATAGAGAGCTAAGACCGCCAATTTGCTAGAATAAACTTCCGTGTTTCACGTCTGACTACTTCTGTTCTTTTTATCAGGGGAGTGAGACCGCGCATATGTACACCAAACCGTAATGCTGTGCATTGGCTCTGCTCTGTGTCACACAGGTATGGAGATGTTTTGAGTTTATTTCTTTGGAAACGTTTTTGTATCATTTGCTGTGCAATGAAAGGCTGTAGGCCTGATAGCCTTGTAGCTACTCTACACCAGTTAGCTATATAAGTTGAGCCTAGCTGCTGCTAGAGTAACACAACAGAGTTGCCTGTTAATATAATCTGTGAATCTAAATTAGTTGAATGTTAATAATATTGTGGTTATAATGTGTTTTATTTTTATAGTTGTTAAATAATTGAAACATGGGTCATTTAGTAATTTTGTTGAGTAATTTTCTATGCAATGGAATTTTATTTTATTAGATTTAGTAATTAGGATATAGCCTATAATAATTGTGTATTATATAAATGGATGACAGTCTCCTAGAATGTCAGCGAGGGGAGTGAGACCGCACATATGTACACCAAACCGTAATGCTGTGCATTGGCTCTGCTCTGTGTCACACAGTAAACAACAACTTGAGACCCAGTACTGCCTCTTGCCTCCTGAGTGTCACCACACACACAACCCAGAACACAACGCAGTCGTAACGCACGGGTTACATATACAAGCTCTGGACATCACATGTGACAAGTATAAAATCTGTATCACATTTGAAAGACTCTAACATTGTTAATACGTCCGTTGTGTCTCCTAGGTAGGAGGGAAGGTTGGGGATGAATTTCTTAAGGAAGAAGTCCAGATATTGCGACAAGGGTTCAGTGAGACAGCCAATGCTGGATACAATGGGTCTGAGAGGTGGATGTGTTAGACATTTGTGAATTTTAGGGAGACCATAGAACACAGGGCAGATAGGGTGTTGTACAATCAAAAAGTATTTTTCTTTGTCGGTGATCCACCTCTTGAGTGTGCAGACTCCAGAATCTGGTCTATCTCAGTTTTATGTTCATTCACAGGGTTACCAGTTAAGGGGGTGTAGCAATCTTGATCGTTGAGTTGGGATTTAATGCTGTTATCATACTGTCCCAAACTCATCACTACAATGGAGCCCCCTTTGTCAGCAGAGCGAATAATTATGTCCTTTCTTTTTTCCAGTTCATTTAAAGATTTCATTTCAGCATCTGATAAATTAATTGTTTGCCTTTTTGCAGATTTTTACCAAATCGTTTTCTATCAGATGGCTGTAGGTGATAATGGATGGATTGAGATTGACATAGGGAACAAATTGTGATTTCTTCCTGAATGGTGTATTCTCCCTATCCGGACAACTAATGTCGTCAGTGCTGTTTCTCAGTATGACATTACCATCAGACAGAACATTAGGTCGGGGAGAGAAAAAATGCTTCAGTTGGAGAGATCGGAAGAATTTAAATGTGTCAACTTTTAATTTGAACGGGTCGACATTATTAGTGGGACAAAAAGCTAAGCCCTTACTCAACAGAACAGTCTCTTCTTCACTGAGGCTGAGACCGGAGATGTTGATTACTGTCTGTTGGTCTGGTTGCGTTGGGAGCGGCGCAGAACCTCCTGGGGGGCTCCTCCTCCTCCCCCTCGTGCCCCTCCTCGTCTTCCTCGGGGAGGCTTGCCGCGGTGGGGCTTGGCGTTGCCCAAGAAAGGCATGCTGCTGTGTTGGCTGTCGTCGTCACTCGTCTGCGGAGAGTCCCACTCGCTGGCGGAGGTGGAGAAGTTGTGGGTTCTCGGCCGTCGAGAACAGGGTCCCAAGTAATGTTTTCTTGAGCAGTCAAGTCAAGTCAAGTTCTTAGTTAAAGCCATCTACAGGAGTGTAAGATTTTAGAAATCTTATAAGTTTATTGCAGGCCACACTGGATCTAATAAACTTGGGTACGACATCAGGTTTGATGTGTGTAGATTGTACGATGATGACACCTAGTGGCTTGCAGGTTACAACACATGTCAACCAGTCAATACACAATAGTGGAATATCATCAGCGCGCGCCCTGTTACGCATCAGCATGTGTCGTCCATCTACGCCAATATTAGTTGTGATGCCTATTGCCCGGCACACGGGGAGACAAACTGGACGCGGACACAACTCAATTCGTTTCGTAGTTTTACTGAACAAATAGCAGGTTGTATAACCTAAGAACAAAGACAGAGATACATACATTACTGTTAATTACCTACACACGGACAACTAATAAATTCACACAAAATCAAACACAATTTACACGTACCGTGGCATCCAGAATTGTCCGTCCAAATCACACTAAACCACACGTGCCTGGTACACTTTCTTTTATACCTTTTGACCCAATCACACCCCAGGTATACTTACACCACGCCCATCAACTAGACCCAACAAAATCCCACTCACATTACAGAATCAGCTCAAAAATAAATCTGACCCAATAATCTCAATATTATCCCTTATGTTTAAATATATACAGGTAAATTATCCCAATCCCGAACTGGACAGCACACCTCCCACCTGGTCCACCCTAGCTAATAGCCTAGGGAGACCACACCACACAATCCGAACTAAACTGTCCAGCCCACACTTTCTTTGCCCGGGTAGGGACGTCCAGCCCTCCCGGACTTCCACAGTGGGTCGCGCCACTGCCTCCCACCATACTTCCTCCATGGCCTCGAACTCCAAGTTGGCCCTGCGCAGCTCTTCTTTGAGCAGGGTCCCTCTGCTCTGGGCTTCGATCAGTTCGTGTTACTTCCAGCAGCTTTGCAGTCTCCTTGCCTGGCCTCCTGCTCCTCCATGGGAAGGAGAACCACTAACCTCCTAACGTCCCGGTGAAGGACAACTCCAGGTGGCTTGTGGGGGCCCCTCCTCCATCTCGCTGTGGCACCTTCGGCAGAGGCAGGGCGATTAGGAACCACCCGGACCTGGACGTCTCTGACCACCCCAGCTGGATCTGATGACGTCTGAACAACTCGACCCAGCCTGAACTGGCCTCTCAGGGCATTTTGATCAGCCAGCCAGACCAGGTCGCCCACGGCGACATTTCTCTCCTGGGTGTGCCACTTTGGGCGGGTGAATAGGTTTGGTCCCGCCAGCTGGGACCACCTCCTCCAAAACTCGTCCACAGCCCCCTGGACAGCCCGGAAACGCTCGAGGGGGTAGTCCCATGTGAACCCCCGCGAGTCTCCCCTCGGCCCGGACCGCCCCAGTAGGAGGGAGTTGGGGCTCAGGTACTCAACTGTGTCCTCTTGGGCCTGGATCCTGGCCTCGATGGGCCTCTCATTTGCTAGGTTGGCCGCCAGGTACAAAAGGGTCTGGAACTCCACAAGAGTGAAAGGCCCCTTCTTGTCGATGGCCCTCAAAGCCCTCTTCACTACCCTGACGGCAGCCTCCGCAGCCCCATTCCTGTGGGGTGAGTCAGCAGGGTGGAACTTCCACGACCACTCCGTCCCATTCCTGGCGGCCTCTTCCTCCAATCCATTCTTGTCCACCTTACCCAGGAAGCTATACAGGTCTTCTAGGGCTGGCTTCGCCCCGACGAAATTGGTTCCGGGGTCGGACCAGAGCCGGCGTGGGTGCCCTCGGAGGGCCGTGAAACGCATGTACGTCGTCAGGAGCCCCTCCGTTGACTGGTTTTCCACTACATCTGCGTGCACGGCCCTTGATGCCATGCAGCAGAACACGACCCCCCACACCTTCAGTGTCACTCTCCTCCTTTTCCCGTCCCTGACCTCGAAAGGACCAAAAAGGTCCAGAGATGTGTATGCGAAAGGGGCGGCTGGAGCGGTTCTTTCTGGGGGAAGGTCGCTCATGACCTGTCTGCATCTCCTCGCCCTCTCCTTCCTGCAGGGGATGCAGCCTTCTACAACCTTTTTCGCCACTCGTCTTCCCTTGACCACCCAGGCCTTCTTCCTCATACGGAGCAGCGTCCCAGCCACGCCCTCGTGGCCTTCATCATGGGCTTCACGAGCGAGAAGGGTGCTCACCCAGGTTCCGTGGGGCAGAATCGGAACCGCTGTTTCTTCTCCGTCCCAGATCCGCACTCTCCCTCTGCACATCAGGAGTCCAGTGCCCTCATCTCGGTACACAACCAACCTGTTCATCGTTGTTGTAGGGAATGTCACCCCCTTCTGGACGGCCAGGAAGAGGTCCCGGAGAGCATCTTCACGCTCCTTTGAGGACAGCACACCGACATCAGCTTGGCTGCCCAGGCGCTCCCCACGCTTCCTTGCCTGGGTGGAGGTTTGGCCTCTCTTCTCTAGCCACTTTTGGGCGGCACGCCAAACCCAAGCAATGACCCGGCACAGTCTTGATAGCCTACTGAACCTCTCTGAGTCCACGAGGTCTGTAATGGGTGCAGTACTGAGTCCTCTTCCAGGTCTGTCCTCTGGCAGAGCTAGATCTTGTGTTCCTTTAGGAGGCTTGGGGTCCAATGTAGGCCCTTTCTGGCCACCTCTGACTTCTCTGGACTCCCTGTCGGCATCATTCTGACTCCCGTCTGGAGCCTTTTTTGCTTGGGCCCTGGTGAGCATCGCTGAGAAAGCTTTTCTCTGGAGCTTACTTACGCTCTCCCTGGCGTCAGCTGCCACCTCCGCGGCAGACTTTACAGGCCACTCTTCAAAAGGCTTCTCCAAGAACCATGGCCCTTTCTGCCACGCAGAACTCTCATCCAGGTCTTCAGGAGCCGCTCCTCTCGTTATGATGTCGGCCACGTTGTACTCTCCCGGGACCCACCACCACTCGGTTACCGGCCCCGCCTTCTGGATCTCTCCAATCCTGTTTGCGAAGAAGGATTGGTAGCCGTAGCTCTCTCGCTGGATGGCTCCCAGCACCGTCCGGCTGTCTACTAGGTGAAACCAGTGCTTGACCTGCAGCCGGCCATGCTTCTCCACGTACTTTCTCAACCGAGTAGCGAAGACCGCGCCGCACACTTCGGCTCTCACTGCGTCTCCTTTCTGGTCGAGTGGCGCCAGCTTAGCCTTAGACTCCACCAGCCTGACTTCAACTCCTCGTTGAGTCTCCCATCTCAGGTATAACACGGCTCCGTAGGCGCTGTCACTCCCATCTGAGAAAGTAACTCCCCATGGCTTGCCTTCCCAACCAGATGGCGTGAGGCTTCTGTGAAACCTGACTTGACCCAGTCTCACGTACTCCTCAAACAGCTTGATAGCCTCTTCACGGAGACTCGCTGAGAGTGGGTCGTCCCATGTTTCTTTAGACAGGCTCCCAACTCCTGCCTCCTGGAAAGCCTTCCTAACGAGGATGTTGCCTTTCTGCTTCGCCGGGGTGACTAAGCCGATCGGGTCGTACAGTCCGGCAATCTGGCTTAGCAACTCTCTTCTGGACAGGCCTCTAGGAGTTTCTTCTCGCACTTCCTCCTCTCTGAGATCAACGCCTGTTCTCATCTTCCCTCTTCTCCTGGAGAAGTTAATTGAAGTCATCATGTAGAGTCGGTCCTCACTTACGAGGTATCCAATTCCCAGAGCCTTGTTGTCCTCTTCTCTCAACTGATTGGGCAACACCAATGTCTTGGGCTCCGCCTCTGGTCTCTCGCGCCCACGGGCCTTGAGCTCCTCTTCGAACCTCCCACCTTGACCAGACCGGACCCATGGTTTGAGAGAGAAACCTCCGGCATCCAGGATTTCCTCAACTCCCTTGGTGATGATGTCTAGCTTCTCTGGATCGTTATGGGAAGTTAGAATATCATCAACATAACTGTCCTCTTCCAGGACACGGCGTTCCTCTTCCCTTGCAGCGAACTGGGGCAGCTTTGCCGTCTCCCTCATGGCCAGTTGTGCAATGCAGCCAGCAGGTCGGTCCCCAATGTTAACTCTGGTGATGGCATACTCCTCAATTTCCTCTTCAGGGTTGTCCCTCCAGAGAAATCTGTGGAGGTGGACCTCCCGCTCCTTCAGCCACACCGAGTTGTACATTTTTCGGATGTCTCCTAGGGCCGCATGTTCTCCTGTTCTGAACCTCAGTAGGACGCCTCTGATTGGATTCAGAACATCTGGGCCTTTCAGTAGGAGGTCATTCATACTCACTCCTCTGAAAGCCTGGCTGCTGTTCCAGACCAGACGGACTGGTGTCGTGACAGAGTGAGGGTTTGGTGCGACCAGGTGGCTCACATACCACACTGGTCCTTTCCAGCTTCGGGTCATCTCCGGTGTGAGCTTTACTGCCGCGCCCCTCTTCACCATCTCATGGACTTGCTCCTTGTAGGCAGTCCGCCACTCCGGCTGGTTGAAGAGTCGCTTCTCTGTTTTCAGGAAGGTAGCCTCCACACCTCTTCGGTTGTTTGGGAGTGAGGCCGGGTCTTCAGTCCACGGGTATTCAGCGTCCCAATGTGGAGAATCACAGTGGTCATCACTGCTTACATAGAAGAGGCCGTCTTTTATCCTCTCGATCTCCCTCTCTTCCGCCAGGGTCATCTCTTTCCCTCCTGGCTGGCAACCTCCACAGCGACATCCTCCACACTTGGGCTCACAGGCTGCACCGATACTGTCCCATTGCCACCACTCAAGGACTTCTCTGTTGGTCGCAGTTGTACTTGTGACCTTGACTCCACCCTCCTGCTCCAGGCCGTTTTCAGTGGCCTCTTTGAGGCACCGGGCAGTTTCGACGATCTCTTGGTACTTGACCGCAGTTGTCCTCATTGAACGGGCGAAGTGGGTCTTGGACTCATGCATAGCCACCTCCACTTCTTCAAAAAGGTTGGGGTGAGCTCCTCCCACTGTCTTCCCTAGCGGGCCCTCCCACAGGACAAGGTCTCCCACTACCCTCACAATTTGGGGAGCGAGCCTTCCTTCTCTGTGGCTGATGAGGAGTTCGATTCGTCTCGGTCGGATCAGCTCCTCTGTTTTGACCTCCGGGAAGAACCTCTTCAGTTGGTGGGGTTTGACGACCTGGTGCACTTTGGCTATTTCGTCCAGGCCGTAGCACACCAGCAGGTGGGCTCTTTCAGTTCCTTTTGGGGTTCTGACTCTCACCTTCAGCAGGTATCTTCTGGTATTTACTGTCACAGTCATTCCCCCAACTCCCTGCACCACCAAGGTGACGTTCTCACTCCTGAGTCCAAGCCTGTCTGCAGCTTCGTGGGTTATATAGTTGGTGTCAGAAGCGAGGTCTATAAGGGCTCCAATTTTTTGCCCAGCATTAAGAGTGACCTCCAACAGCATCATAAGGACTGGATACTCCTTCGCTCCATTCTCCTCTAAGAGTTCACTTCCACTTCTCTCGGTGCGATGTGTCACTACCGTTTTGTTGGTGAAGACTCTCCTCATCATCTGTGCTGCTTCTGGGGGGAGTTTAGACAACGCCTCTTCTTGCTCTTCAGTAAACCTTCCTGCTTTTCTACTGCCGCTGCTAGGCTTCTCTCTCTCATTCTCATCTCCCTTTCTGGTCTCCCTGTTGGGACAGAGAAGGTAGTGATGATCCGAGGATGCCCCCTTCTGGCAGCCTTTCTTGTTGCAGAGAAATCTATCGCTGCATTCTCCATTGGCGCCATGCGACTCCAAACACAGCCAGCAGGCTTTTGACCTTTTCACAGCAGCCTTTCTTTCAGCCAAGTCAAGGCCTCTGAATTTCTTGCAGGAGAATAGTTTACTTCTATGCTTCTTGTCACCACAAACAACGCACTCACCCCCGGTGCCATCTCTCTCAGTGGCTCTCGTGTAAGCAAACCTCTTTTCTGGTTTCCTCTGGTCCTTCCAACCGGGTTTCTCAGACGTATCCGCGATTGTCAGTCGCTCCAACTCTTCGAGTACTCCTTCTTCCTCCTTCAGGAACTTCAGAAGAGCATCAAAGTGGTTCTCTGGCTTGACGTCGTTCTCAGGTTTCGCTTTGAAGTGGATCCAGTGGTCTTTCAAGTTGTCTGGCAGCTTACTCTCTATCGTCTCGGTCACCATTGGATTCTTGATAGCACCGACATTGTCGAGATCTATAAGATCTGCTAGAGCCTTTTCGACCGTCTGGATGAGATCGATCACTCTCCTATACTGGCGTCCCCTTACTGGGGGGATCTTTTGTAGTTCCGCTACAATTTGGCTGGTGATCGCGTTCTTATTTCCAAAGCGGTTCTCTAGTACTCTGAACACGTCTTCAGCTTTACTGTAGCTTGCCAGTCTGAGATCCTTGACGATCTTTTCCTCAAGACTATCCAAGAGCTGGAATTT
This sequence comes from Poromitra crassiceps, assembly GCF_964638095.1. Classification (NCBI taxonomy): domain Eukaryota; kingdom Metazoa; phylum Chordata; class Actinopteri; order Beryciformes; family Melamphaidae; genus Poromitra; species Poromitra crassiceps. The sequence continues at coordinate 10,576,301 of NC_139643.1, forward strand.
CCTGACCTCTGGAGAACCAGAGGGCTCCCCCTGTCTCTGGAGGCTCTCCCAGTCTTTCTTCCAGCGGTGAAACTCCCGCATGCTGCCACCAAATTTAGGGAGACACGTTGGCTTGAGTCTCACCTTTGGAACTGCTCCCGAAGCCATGCCTCCCATCTCCACGCTCGTTCCAGCAGCACTTCGCTGGTCCCCCACAACCTTTTGTTGGATTCTGACGAGCTCAGCGCGTGCCTCCGACTCCGCTTGCCGCGCCATGAGGAGTTTTCCTTCAGCCTCAGCGCGCCAGGCACGATCTTCTTCTTCAGCCTTTAAGCGATGGGTGCGCTCCTCTTCTTCAGCTTTTGCGTGTTCTTCCTCCGCTGCCTTGCGAGCTTTGCCGAAGGCGGCTTCTCTCTGCCACTCGAGCTTATTTTTTGAAGACTTTATTCTTTGCATCTTCTCCTCTACTTCATCCACAGCACCTACAGGAGCCCATTCTCTCCAGCCTGAAAGCTCTCCTTCCGCTTCTGTGATGAGCCTCTCCAAGAGGGCCAGGTGTCTTGCGTGGGCGCTGTGATCCATTTGGTCCAGCGAGGCTGCTGCTGTTTCCTCAATAGTTCGTGTGGCCTCTCCGAGTGCGAACATCACCTTTCTCTCTCCATATCTAGACCAGAGATTGAATTTAACGAGCTCACTGACCTCAGTGGTTTTGGCGACACATTCTTCTGTCACTTTTTCTATTTCTTTTATTAGTTGCTCTGACACATTGGCCAGGTCGCCATCCGCTTCTATGAGCAGTCCATCTTCATAGCTACTGTTAGTTGCGAGGAGTTTTTCTGCCTCAGTGGAGAACCCCCTCCATTGGTCTTTCAACTCACTCTCCACCAAAGTAGGAGCAAGGCGTATAATGGCGTTCAATTTCTTTCTAAAACTGGCTCTAGCTGAGCCTCGCTCTTTCTTTAGCTGAGCCACAGTCTTCTCTTCAGCCATTTTAATTTTATTTGTCTTCACAATTTAAGTCCTGTTTGTGCTGAACACTTTATTATTTATTTATTTTTTCGCTTACAGCCTTTGCCAGTCTAGAATTCTGACACAGATTTGGTCTCCAGCCAGCCCAAACACAGCTACTGTTTCAGCACCACGGACAGCTACGTTGCATTGAGTCCAGGTACAGCTGCTGTATCAGCACCACAGACAGCAACGCTCTTTGCGCTCCCTCCCACTCTTCACGTGCGTGCCGTTTCGTGCCTCTCTCGCTGCACGTCTTCACGGAAAACTGGCTTCCACCTCTTCCCTTCCACTCGGGAATACTGCAGCCCGCTCGACCTGTCGGCCTCCGCGTCGGGTCCCCGCAAGGGAGGTTTTCGTCCGGTCCCCGCAAGAGAGTGAGTGTTTTAGCTTGTCGCTTTCCCTTCAAAGAGAGAGGTTTTTTTATCTTCCCTCCCGCGTCGGGTGGTTTAACGAGGGGTTCACGTTGGGTCCGCTGACGACCGTCAAAAAGAGAGTTTTCTCTTGCTGCTTTCCGCGTCGGGTGGTTCAAAGAGAGTTTTCTCTTCTTCCCCGGCCGTGGTTATACAACTGTGATGCCTATTGCCCGGCACACGGGGAGACAAACTGGACGCGGACACAACTCAATTCGTTTCGTAGTTTTACTGAACAAATAGCAGGTTGTATAACCTAAGAACAAAGACAGAGATACATACATTACTGTTAATTACCTACACACGGACAACTAATAAATTCACACAAAATCAAACACAATTTACACGTACCGTGGCATCCAGAATTGTCCGTCCAAATCACACTAAACCACACGTGCCTGGTACACTTTCTTTTATACCTTTTGACCCAATCACACCCCAGGTATACTTACACCACGCCCATCAACTAGACCCAACAAAATCCCACTCACATTACAGAATCAGCTCAAAAATAAATCTGACCCAATAATCTCAATATTATCCCTTATGTTTAAATATATACAGGTAAATTATCCCAATCCCGAACTGGACAGCACATTAGTGCTGCTTCTACATACTGCTACTACTACTACTACTACTACTACTATTACTACTACTACTATTACTACTACTACTACTACTACTACTACTACTACTACTACTACTACTACTATTACTACTACTACTACTACTACTACTACTACTACTACTACTATTACTACTACTATTACTACTACTACTACTACTACTACTACTACTACTACTATTACTACTACTACTACTACTACTACTACTACTACTACTACTACTACTATTACTACTATTACTACTACTACTACTACCAGTAGTCTATTACAACAACCAGCAGAAGAAGAAGAAGAGCTCGGTAGTTAGCATGAGTAGTGATGGCCACTAACAGGTCTTCACGGGTCCAAAAAGTCATGCCCAAACCCAAAAAGACCCGTGTGTGTGTGTATGTGTGTGTGTGTGTGTGTGTGTGTGTGTGTGTGTGTGTGTGTGTGTGTGTGTGTGTGTGTGTGTGTGTGTGTGTGTCTGTGTGTGTGTGTGTGTGTGTCCATCACGTAGTCCAGATGCTAATCGGCTGCCATCAGCGACCACTTCCTCCCTCTGCAGACCTCTCAGCCAATAGGAGGACAGATAGAATGGAGACCGCCTCACATGTAAACACTGCACTTCCTGTTTCTCACTCTCTCTCCATCGGTCCATCTCTCTCTCTCTCTCTCTCTGTCTGTCTCTCTTTCTCTCTCTCACATCACACACACACACACACACACACAAACCCAGCCCTCTCCTCCCAAAACTCAGTGAGATGCAGTCTGTCATTAGAAACCACATGACAGCATCCTCCTCCAGGAGGAGTAGTAGTGGGCTCGTAGTAGCAGTCGTTGGCTATACTATGGAAAGCTGTTTGAGCATTTATCTACTATCCATCTATCAAACACCAGTACATTTTACTACTTTGCCATTTTGTCTTAGTAGATACACTAGTAAGGCTCTTTTTGACCTTTCTAATTAACTAGTGAGGGCCAATTTTACTACAATAAGTAATACCCAAAATGTCCACTAGTCACACCAGTTGCACAGGATTCTAATGAGCAGTAGGAGTAGAGTACAATCTAGCTCGGCGATCCTCAAAGTCCGGACTCCGGTGCGCATCCGGACCGAGACGCCGTCCTATCCGGACCGAGCCCTATAACCTACAAATCATTGATAACAGTTACATTTTCACGGAGCGTTTCTATTTTAACCGGCACATGCTTTTATAGTCTTTTACGGTACTACTGGTTTATCTGCCAGGAAGCTCACAGACCAATGCATGCGCTGTAAATCATCACACGTGATGCTAGTCGGCCAATCAAATAAGCGAATTGTTTCTCTCTGTTGCTTCAATGGTGCTGCGAGAGTGTGACACACGGACGGAGGCGAGGCGAGAGATAAAAGTAATTTCACATGGTGTGCTCAAAATAAACCACTCTTACATGTCCATTAATTGTTCTTACGGGCAGTTCAAAACCAGTATGTCTCGTGTGAAGTGCGGTGCGATCCTAGCCTGACTCCACCAGACGGGGGCGGCATTGTTCCACAAATTCACAATCCACCTCAGTCTGGCCCTGGCCTCAGAGAGGCGTTCAAACCGGCCGCCACCCAGGCGCACCAATCAGCGTGAGCTAAGGGCGGGCTTTGCTAGACCGGATGTGACGCCACCGAGAGGCGCTGGATGTTTGTAGTTCTTTCACTATTCAACATGGCGGCGGCTACCGAGGCTAGCTCCAGTGAGCTAGTCAAACATTCTATTCAAAACAATAAGCTAACATAAACGTTAAACACTTGATCTTACAGTGAGTACGAAACCGTAACTGTATTGCTGTAACGTTATCAACTATGAACGTTAGTAAACAAGACATTGTTGTAGAATTTGGGGAGATAGCCTTCAGACGGTTGCTAGGCTGGGAGAACATAGCAGCCATCAGCTAGCTGTAGGCTAGTGAATGGCTAGCAGTTAGCCATTCACGCAAGTCACACAAACACAAAGCCCTTCTCACCACAGCCCAGTAAACATGCAATCTGTTAAACCATCATTTTTGTTCCAAATAGAAATAAATCATAACGTTAATCAAAATGCCACTGAAATATTAGCTAATCAACACAGAACTGCAAAGATCAGTGTGATGTATTGTCCCTACTGCTAGCTGAAGTGTATTCTGCTATGATTGGAATGTTTGCTGCTGTTTAATAAACCACGTTAACTCACGTTGGTGTCCGAGTGACATATTATGTTATACAGGCGAGATTAAAGATCTCAGGATAACAGGATGTTACTCGAGAAATTGGTTTATCGATAGAACATAGCTTAAGATTTTGCACTTGTACTTTCTTTAGATAGGGGGTAAACAAACTAACGGCATGGGAGCCAATACTAGATTATATCCAAATGCTGCATGGTGTAACCTAAAGGGTGCTTTTCCTCTTCTCCGTTGACGTCCTCTGGGCTCCAGGCAGCTTCCTTTCGCAGATTCATCTCTGACATAAACATATTTATGAATTTACATCATCTTATCATTTTACCCAATCGTGCCTCAAGACCAGCAGATTATGTAACAACAACACCACACGGCCGTCTTTTCTCCGTTTAGTTTATTATCACAAAAGTAAGCAAATAACATTCTCCAGTCATGCGTAAACATCTACCATTCCACTGACAGATATGCTAAAATTCACCAGTCCTTAATGCTAAATAGTAGCGTTAAATCATTATATTGTATCAAAGTATTTGGTTGTTATTGATTGTTTTGGTTGTTATTGAGCGAGCTACTGTAACTTGTCTCAATTTACCCCCGGAGATCATTAAAGTCTTTCTGATTCTGATTCTGATTGCCATGATCATAAAGGCTAGAGAGCGTTGCGTCTCCATGACGTTAGCCGTCCAGGCCAGTCCAGGGTGCGTGCCACTCGGTGTCATATCGTGTGATCAGTTCCCTGAAGAAACGAACAACGATATGTGTTAGTCATGAATCGCTGTTAACGTTAACATCAAATCAATAATCATCAGACGTAGCACCCCAACCTCCAAATGTTGCTAACGTTAGCGTAACATCAGTTAATTCAATCAGTTACATTTAACGTGCAAAATGGCCTACCTGCACTTCATCCTCAGTCAGACATCTGCAGTAATTCTTCTTTCTTTTGGCAAATTGAATAGTCAATGGTTGCACCCAATATTCACCTTACAAAAACAGCAAAAAATCTGCGACCTCCATGCTAACTAATTAGCAATTGTAGTCCTAGCCGTTCGTGTTTACCAGGCGAGGCTACGTCATGAAGGCAAGTCGATCTGATTGGTTGGCGTTGGCACGCCCAGACGGTGACAGACAGACGGTCCATCCAATCACCTGCCAAGTAGCTTGAAAAAAGTGACCACCCTCTTCAGCAGGGAAGCTTGACCAAATCCAGATGGATGTCGTTTGTGAAACAGAATGTGAAGCAAACTCATCAATCTGGCAGCGTCAGGTTAGTGCGATCCTGACCCGTCTATGGAAGCGTCACACATGAGCAAACACACATACACACACCAGGGCACACTCACTGCCCAACGGCATGCAAGGTTTGCATTGCAATTGCATTGATCGACAGACCGACAGACAGATACATAGACAGGGAGCTCACTTCTCTCAAGAGAAAAGGTTGTTTGTTGGCTGAGTGTTAGGGCGGGTTCACACCATCCTTGTTTAGTCCGGTCTTTCGGACTTCTCCCCTTTAGTACGGTCCATAGGGTCGGTGTGAACGCTCCTACTCGAACTCTGGTGCGGACTAAAAACCGCGCTCTGGTTCGCCTGTGAGAGGTGGTCTCGGTCCGCTCTCAAGCGAACTCTGGAGCGGCCCATTTCTGGTGTGAACCCCACACGGACTAGTCGGAGGAAGCACGTGGTTTTTTGTGTTGATTTTTTTGGTTATTTCCTGTTTTGGAAGCTCCCACTGAAGAAGAAGCTGCTTGCTAGCTGTAGCAGTTAGCTAGCTTATCTCGTCTCGTTACCAGCGACATCACAAACAGACACAAATGACTAGTGGGGCAGGGTTTGTTTACTTTTGCCCCGACAAATTGTATGGCCAATCCACCTTATTTTTGGCGGCCATGATGCACCATGATGCTTCCTTCTGCTGTCCTCTTCCCCCGTTACGTCTAGCTTGACACAACCATAGACTGTAAAAAGGGACACAACACAGCGCGTCTATGTACCCATCTGTGAACGTTGCAGCTGAGCTGATAAATGCCGACTTGTTCAACGACCAACAGGTTAGCGGATGTGATAGAAAACATTATTAGGCTACATTCCCAAAACTAGTGTTATTTTGTAACGAGCAAATTTTTAACGTCGGAGTTCAACAAGGAAATGCGATGCGAGGAGGCACCGGGAGGCACGCGCTGCAGTGCAGATTACCCCGCTAGCCAGGCGCTTCTCGCTCATACAGTGAGTGCAGAGTACTATCCAGGCAGCGTCAAGCCAACAAGCGTAAACACACAGCTGCTCACGTTCTAGTCCAGATATTGCTCCCAGAATTATTTTACACAAAAATAATGTGGATAATAGAACGAGATTTCTGCCCACGTGACTTTGGTTGGTGTGGGCAGGACTAGTGGATTTTGGTCTTGTGAACGCAAACCGAACCAGCTGAAAAACGAAACAATGTATCATCCTCTTCTCTGGCCCGAACCAAGGACCCGGACTTTCTGGTGTGAACCCGACCTTAAATGTGAAATGGAGTGAAGAAAAGGGGAAACTTATAATTATCTTACATCTTGAATCAAAAATGAATCATCTTGCACTTCATTTTAAGATGCACATTTTTCCAAAGCACTCTGTTGTATGTTATTTTTAAATGCATTATTTTACTTGAAATGAGAAAAGAACATTTATTTATTACAGTAGGCTAGTTATGCATAATTAATCCAGTTAAATATGAAAACTGTAAATAAGCATTTTTGACATTTATTTTGATTCAACAGTCAGTTGTTGACTACATACAGACATTGTACCATTAGGCTACTTCAATCATTGAGTTCAATAGCACTGAATCATAACGCAAGCTACGTTACAATGTTCCGGACCTTTGCTTGAGGACATTTTCTCTAACTGGACCTCTTTGAATTTTAATTGAGTGCCCCTGATCTAGCTGATGAAGGACAGGGCGTGTGTGTGTGTGTGTGTGTGTGTGTGTGTGTGTGTGGATGTGTGTGTGTGGGTGTGTGTGTGTGTGTGTGTGTGTGTGTGTGTGTGTGTGTGTGTCTGTGTGTGTGTGTGTAGGTGAGTGTGTGTGTGGTGTGTGTGTGTGTGTGTGTGTGTGTGTGTGTGTGTGTGACTAAAAACAACTTATTAAAGGAAGTGAAGTGTTGTGGTTAGAGTGAGCCGTTCTCAGCTCTGCAGTTTTCCTATCAGAGCTCATCTTGACCAGTTCACACTCCTCCTAACATTATAAAATAACATTTTGAATTCATAGGTCTGATGTGAATATTAACACAATTACACTCATCTAGGAGTGAGTGAATATTAATTAGGATATGAAGAAAATACTCAAACAGATGTGATCATGCTGTCATAGTTGTTTCAGCACGCAATTCTAGTTCAGTGCAAAGTGTGGTTTAGGTGTGAAAGCTGCAGAGGTGTTTAGGTCCTTTTGGCAGCAAACAGGTTTCCTCTTGAAGCAACCCACATTAGCTGCGTCCCTTCCTGTGCTTTCTGCTGCTCTCTCTCTCTCTCTCTCTCTCTCTCTCTCTCTCTTTGTCTTTGTCGATGACTTCATAACTTGGTGCGACGAGTCCTTAGAGCTGAATGTGTCTAAAACTAAAGATATGATCATCAGCTTTAGAAAGTCCCCTCCTACTCCTACTCCTACTCGCATCAAAGACACAGACATTGAGCTTGTGGACAGCTATAAATACCTGGCTGTTGTTCTTGACAACAAACTGTGTTTTGATTCTCATGTTGCTGCCACATCAAAAAAAGTCCAGCAGCGTCTTTTTTCCTGAGTAAAATGCGTTCCTTGAATGTCTCTACTGTAATGATGACCCTTTTCTACACAAGTTTGATTAAATCTGTTCTTATGTTCTGTATTGTGGCCTGGTTTGGTAGGCCACAATAAGTATACTCATTTATACTTATTGGAAAGTGTCGCTCAACAGATGGTCGCCGACGAAAAATAGACTGTTGCCCCATGGTGTTGCATTTATGGTTAAAATAACCACGTTGGACAGAAACAGCGCTGTCCCTGCAACCTGATGTAACATTTAACTACAGCATAATGATACACAACTCACCTCCTCTCTCTCTGGGAAGTTGGTCACGGTGTTCTTTGTGATTTTCACAAAGTCATACATCCAGGACAGGCCCATAAAAATAGCGGGGGACGTTTTCATATTAATTTCAATCGATTTCAATACAGCAAAAGCCAAAACAAGGAAGTCAAGCGCTTCTATTTACCAATCACACATGCATGATGCACGACACTATGTGACGTAGTCAGCGACATTAGAAATGTCACTAGGTAGGAGACACTTCTCGTCAACACTTGAAAGTGTCAACTCAAGTCCTCATTACTGTAAGACAAGAAGGACCAGAACACAGCACTTGAACAGGGCAGTCGCTTTCTTTCTCGCTCTCCCTTATCTCCCTTATCTCCCTTCTTTCCCTCTGCCTGCAACAATCACCCAGAGCAAACTTGCATTCGTCATCCCTCTGCTTCTGCTACCCGGAGCCAATCTTGCATTTGTCTCTTCGAAACTACAAATATGGATTATATGGCTGGTCTCTCGAAACGAAATCGAGCGGGGGACGTTTTCATATTAATTTCAATCGATTTCAATACAGCAAAAGCCAAAACAAGGAAGTCAAGCGCTTCTATTTACCAATCACACATGCATGATGCACGACACTATGTGACGTAGTCAGCGACATTAGAAATGTCACTAGGTAGGAGACACTTCTCGTCAACACTTGAAAGTGTCAACTCAAGTCCTCATTACTGTAAGACAAGAAGGACCAGAACACAGCACTTGAACAGGGCAGTCGCTTTCTTTCTCGCTCTCCCTTATCTCCCTTATCTCCCTTCTTTCCCTCTGCCTGCAACAATCACCCAGAGCAAACTTGCATTCGTCATCCCTCTGCTTCTGCTACCCGGAGCCAATCTTGCATTTGTCTCTTCGAAACTACAAATATGGATTATATGGCTGGTCTCTCGAAACGAAATCGACAAAATTATTGTGGGGTCCGGGGATCCCCCCCTCTGCCCAGACGGGACTTCACCGCGGGACACGGGAAGACAGCAGTCATTGACCCTAGGCTGCACGTCATGATAAACGAGATGAGCGGGGCAGTGAGTACTTGGACTATTGCGATTTCTGATCTGAATCGTAAAAATTGATTACTTCTTGAAGATATCACTGCCACTGCAGCGAAGTGTTTAAAACCGAGGATCAGGACTGACTCGTGTGAGGAATGTTGTTGATCCTACACCCACCGGGGAAAACCAAAACAACGGATTTAATCTGGCCACCTGCTAAGCCGTCAAGGACACTAGCAGCAAAACTCTCCTGACGCCTTGAGTGCAACCTGCGTCTCCAACGTCACGCCCCGACATCTGACGCCTGAACTCTGGACTAAATTGCCATCTCCACAGCAACGCTGTGTTTAGCCGGTGGAGGCTCAGACCTTACACACACACACAAACACTCATGGACCCTAAGGACTATAGGCCAACACACGGTCATGCACGCACTCCCCCAAACCCCCCCCCCCCCCCCCCCTCCCGCCCCCCTCCCCTAAACCCCACCCCCCGCCTCCAGCATTTCGTCTGCAACTGAGCTCTTCCCCCCCCAAACCCCCTGCCTTGTTACAGCTCTTGCATCATCCACCCCACCCCCCCCCCACCCCCTCTTCCTCCGATATACATCCATCTGGCGCTGATGACAGCGAGCCACTTGCGTTGTTTGAGGAGCTGGTGCAACGGTGGCGCTGCGCACGTGGCGACCCGGCTGAGGGCAGTAGATGGTCCTTTGGAATCTGTACATATTGCAACAAATGTTTATGTACTGTATAATATTGAAGTGTGCCTTTATTACTTTCAAACTAGTAATAATGTATCTCAATTCTGAAGTGTGCCGTTATTACTAATCTCAAACTAGTAATGATGTTGTAATTATCCACTACTGTCTGATGTGAACCAAAGTGCCCTTCTGGGACATGTATTAAACTGATTGATTGATTGATTGATTGAAGACAGGGGATAGGCTGCTGTACCGTTCACTACCACCGTAGCAGGAGGGGTGCCTCGCTACTTTCTGCTGCACGCACAGCGAAGAGAAAGCATCTATCTTCTTTTCTTATTATCAGGAATATGGCAAATATGTAAATCTTCCAGAATGTTAAGGAACACAGGACCGGAACACAGGACCAGAACACAGGACCGGAACACAGGACCAGAACACAGGACCAGAACACAGGACCAGAACAGAGGACCAGAACACATTCTTATCTTATTATCAGGAATATGGCAAATATGTGAATCTTCCAGAATGTTGGCATGTTCCTTTAAGAGTAACTTCACCTCCCCGCCTGAGCAGCAGTAGAGAGCAGCGATGCTCAGTTTATCAGAGGATTTAAACATTCAAGATGCAGTCATGGAACTTTACAGGCATTGTTGGGAAAGCTGAACTTTGGATGAACTTTTGCTCCACCACCTGCGAGGGGGCAAAGCCGGCTGGAGGAGAGTTAGACTCCTATTTAATCAAAATGCTATTCACCAAAGTTATAAGTCACAATGTTATAACCATATGTCACGTGAAACATGGATTGTATTATATCGTTGAAATGCATTGTGTTGACTGAGGGATGTGAACACGTGTCTATGGACTTCCAAGTGGAAAATGTAATCTCAATATGAATGGATTTTAATTGTATGCTGAAATAGTCTATGTTACATGCACAAAGCTTGAAATGACAATTGTATTAATGCATTGTTGTGTGCTGAAGTAAGCCTGTTACATATCATGTTTTCAGATGAGAGTGGGAAGAGAGTGTCATTGAGTTCAGGACCATAGGAGGTGTCCCAGTTGATGGATGTTTTCAGATAAGAGGTAGTTCAGTTAGAGTATCATTGAGTTCAAGACACCTACTGTAAGGGAGGTGGCCGAAGTGATGAGCAGGGCCACCATTAGGAGAGGGATCATGTAGCATCCAATCAGAATTGAAGTCATTGAGTCAGCAAAAACATAGACACACCCTCGACAACAATGACATAAAAGAACCGGACCTCAGAGCCTTGGTGCTCTCCTGCACACGCAGGGAGTGAGACGGGAGGACGTAGCCTTAAATTGAATGGTCTCGGCTCCACCAGGGAGAGAGACGCAGGGAGACCAGACAGGCTCCTATTAGATAGAGACCTTTAGGAAAGATAGGCTATAAGATTAGTACCCTTCGGGGAAAAACCCTCACGGGAATAGTAGAGTTGAGTTAGTGTGCAGCAGAGCAGGCTGATAGGCTATAAGTTTATACCCTTGCTGGAACCCAATGTGGAGGACGTAAAAATAGCTTGTAGGGTTGAGTTGCTTTATTGACATACTACCAGACAGGCTCCTATTAGATAGAGACCTTTAGGAAAAGATAGGCTATAAGATTAGTACCCTTCGGGGAAAAACCCTCACGGGAATAGTAGATTTGAGTTAGTGTGCAGTAGATCAGGCTGATAGGCTGATAGATACCTTGAACCTAGGCTATAGGTTTATACCCTTGCTGGAACCCAATGTGGAGGACGTAAAAATAGCTTGTAGGGTTGAGTTGCTTTATTGACAGACTACCAGACAGGCTCCTATTAGATACAGACCTTTAGGAAAAGATAGGCTATAAGATTAGTACCCTTCGGGGAAAAACCCTCACGGGAATAGTAGAGTTGAGTTAGTGTGCAGCAGATCAGGCTGATAGGCTATACGTTTATACCCTTGCTGGAACCCAATGTGGAGGACGTGAAAATAGCTTGTAGGGTTGAGTCACTTTATTGACTGACTACCAGACAGGCTCCTATTAGATAGAGACCTTCAGGGGAGATACAAACAAAGAAAAGGAATGAAATGCCATTTAAGCCAAGAGTGATGCTTAAATAGGGAGAGTATAATGAACTCCATGTTGAAAATTAAGGTAATGTACATTGGATAAGGATGTCATATTGGACTGAATGTAATGGACAATGATAGTATTCTTTGTAAGGAGAAGTGTTAACTTATATATAAAACCTATAAAAACCAAGGATTTTTATTTATTTATTTTTCTTCTTCAGGACCAGAACACAGGACCAAAACAAAGGGACCGGAACACAGGACCGGAACACAGGACCGGAACACAGGACCGGAACACAGGACCGGAGCACAGGACCGGAACACAGGGCTAGAACACAGGACCGGAACACAGGGCTGGAACACAGGACCGGAACACAGGACCGGAACACAGGACCGGAACACAGGACCGGAACACAGGACCGGAAGACAGGACCGGAACACAGGACCGGAACACAGGGCCGGAACACAGGACCGGAACACAGGACCGGAACACAGGACCGGAATACAGGACCGGAACACAGGACCGGAACACAGGACCAGAACACAGGACCGGAACACAGGACCGGAACACAGGACTGGAACACAGGACCGGAACACAGGACCAGAGCACAGGACCGGAACACAGGACTGGAACACAGGACCGGAGCACAGGACCGGAACACAGGACCGGAACACAGGACCTTACTCTGTAAGGGTGTGTGTCTGTGTTTGTGGAGGGGTTATACTCTGTAAGCCTTACAGAGTACCCCTCCACACACACAGTGTAAGGGTTTGTGTGTGTGTGTGTGTGTGTGTGTGTGTGTGTGTGTGTGTGTGTGTGTGTGTGTGTGTGTGTGTGTGTGTGTGTGTGTGTGGTGGAAACAACAATCTTTAGCATGGGCTTTTTCATATGAGTTGCTTTTATATTTAATACAGTTTAGCTTCTGCTTACTGTAAGTTCCTCCCTCCACTCTCACCTTCATCTCTCTCCCTCTCCTCATCATCCTCACTGTGCCCACAGGTGCCAAAGAAGGTCCTGCCGCAGACATGTCAGGACGTTTTGCACATTCAGCATCTGCCTGAAGGACCTGACTTTATTTGACATGTGAATTCTCCACACCTCCCTTGAATTTGATCATATCCGTTTTGACACTTCTTTTTTTTGCAGTCTGTAGATGTACGTCACTGAGCCTGAGGGGGAGGGCTTTAAATAAAAGTTTGTTATTGATATAATTTGTAGATTATTTATTTTAGATAGGCTATAAGCAATACAGCCTATGCATCATATGTTTGGGAACAAAGGGAAGAT